>NW_027271495.1:1075000-1287500 GCF_040938485.1 Diadema antillarum
GTGTGTGTGTGTGTGTGTGTGTGTGTGTGTGTGTGTATAGGTTGTTGAAATATTTTGCTCTAATATCTTTGCAAGTTGGCATAATGTTTACAGACATATCAAAATTATTTCCGCGGTCTCATCAGTGGACCTGTATTCCCCCCCCCCCCCCCAGTATCGAATTATAAAGTGCAGAGTTACATATTATATGAATATGACTTTTGTGCTCTGAACATAGTAGGGCCTACGTGCAGTCTAAGTTTGTTCTTTATTGTGAAGAAGAAAATATTGATCTATTTCCTATATAAAGAATTAAATTGATCGAATGTACAAGTAGGCGGTTTTACAGAAATAAACACGCTGCAGTCTAAGTTTGTCGAACGACAATCTCTATAACAACAAATCGAATATACAAGAAGAGTTTTTCCCAAGAGTAAATCGAATAGTTGTAATTCCGATTACACAACCAAAAAAAGAAAAAGAAGAAAAGACAAAGGCAAAAAATAACATTCAATTGAAAGAAGCGGATAACCTGTTGTCAGCATATAGAATGTCACAACTTGTATGCACATACATTGCAATATCAAACTTATGTATGGGCTTTGAATGCCGAATGACACAGAAAACCCCACTGAGTTATACACACTGTCCAAAGTCCATGGCATAAAAAGGGTTTGATGAATAGTGTCCTTTGATTTACCCTTTATTGAGAATTTAAAGGCCCTGTTTACCTTTGGAAACAGTGATTGAAAAAAATTTTAAGTCATGACATTTAATGCATATATATGTGTGGGTCTTTTGTACCACAAAACATCCTATCTTATAAAATTTTGGCGATAAAGCGTAAAAAATGTAAGGAGATATCTGAATAGATAGTCTGGAAACATTGCTATTATAACTATGCTCACATTTTGTATATTCAACAATACTTTAACATCGATTTTACCGATTCAAATCTTTAAAGTGGCTGTTTCTATCCCTAACTCACACCTTAGAATTATTTCAAAGCACAAATGCTGGGTTTGTGTTTTATCTGCAAATGATAAATCATGCCTTTAAAGTATCATGCAAAAACAACAAAATTCGTCTGCACGCTCATTGTTACATCCATCGTCATCATCATGTTGGTTTTTGTCGGAGCCTTCCCACGAAGAATCACGACTCTGATACGATGCCAGCGACATCTCGTCAAGCTTGTCATCATCAACGTCGTCGTCGTCGACGTCCTCGCCAACGTCTGGCTCCATATATAGTTTCACGTGGTGAGCGGCAAATCCTTTTCGTCCGATCATCAAGTCGAAGACGACGGAGTTCCCTCTTTCCTTGATACGACGATACCTGCGCGGGTCGTTCTCGGCAATCTGAGACTGGTGAAAGAAAATGTTTTCCCCTGCGTAAACGATGAATCCGTAGCCGCCTTCGTCAACGAAGCGTTTGGTAACACCTGATACGGCTGTCTTTAAGGGGATTAAAGAGTCCTCATTCTCACCCTGTCTTGATGGGTTTCTTCGCTGAGACATTGTACGGTAACACTTTCCAGTCAGTCGGAGAGAGCTGAGCAATTGAAGCAAGATGAGTCCAGACACATTTGACGCTTCTGACAAAGGAGTCCAGTAGGCCCTAATAGCATGACTATTATAGTAAATAGGGCCTAAGTATAGTAGGTACTTCCCGATGTTATCGTAGTTGCGTTGATGGACGTGCTGGAATAAAAAAATAGGCTTACTCTTTCGATATTGTTTTCCAAAGATATACGCCGAACACATATTATAATATAAATTGTCAGATTCATAACTCAGGAACTGTCATTGAAATTCAATGTAATAAAATGTAGAGTTACAGGGGAAGTTTCCCCACATATACATACTGATTGAGTGAAGACAGCAAACTTTAGAACACATCAGTGAAGTTTGAGGGAAATCGAACCGTCCGTCCAAAAGTTATGATGAAATTCTTAGTTTAGTGCCGCCATCACTGCATGACAAGAATACAATGTCATGTATTACAGTAAACAATTCTGCAAAATTTAAGTGTTTTGCTGAAAATCATTCAATTCCCTCGACTTGTTACTGCCATGATGTAAGAGGCAATATCACCCCCCCGCTTTTCTTAAAGAAGTAAGTCAATCACTCTTTCCATATGTATGCTAGAAAAGTTGTTCTGCCGTGACGTCACGAATAAATAGTAGTCTTCTCAAAGAGGGGTAACATCACCGAAATATTAAAAATCCGAAACTAAGAACGAAATGTCCGATTTTTCTCCAACATTCACCGATATGCTCTACGAGTATTGCTACATTCACTCAATCCACATGTATATTGTTGGAAACTTACCCATTTACTGTTCGATAATACAGGCATTCAGACATAAACAGACTTTAACCCGAGTAATAATGTGCGGAATTTACTTCATTAAAATGTAACCGCACAGCGCACTCCAGAGTCTGTTCACTTCATTATGAATACCTAGCCGCCCTTATCTTCGTTGTTGCATTTCTATAGGGCGAGCTTCCCAATTTAGCTCCGTAAACATCGATTTCTGCTGTTTTCCAGTGGGTCTCCATAATGCTCTTGCTCTCGTTCAGCAGCACAGACATAATAATACTGAGGCCCGGCTCTGCCTGTTAGTGTTGTTTGTTGCGAGGACCAATGATTCATATACAGTTGACCTTTTTTTTTTGTGGGGTGAATACTTTACGGTAGAAATAATCATAGGTTATATTGGGAAATAAGCATTTTGATTACCCATATTCCATATTCTGTGGCGTTGCACAATCCGCTAGTCATGCTAGTTTTACTCTGTATCAATCATTAGTTATTTAGATAATATTTATTGTAGATATTAAAATGACAAACCAGCATGGAGTTCCCTGGGACAATTTATGAGTTCAACTTGCAAGTGTCTTGCCCCACCAACCAAAATTACACTGAGGCATCATAAAGCATCTTATCCTGAGCATTTGAAAACGTCTATTCTGCCCTCTTGCAACTTCGGTCAAACTTACCTCGTGTTAAGTTTTCTTGTCCAAGGTTTACTTGGTTCCGATGACATTATTGGTGATTTTTAAGTTTGGTGCTTGTGCTGTTGTCAGTACTATCCGAACAGCCAATAACAACCAAATAACTGCGCCAACTCAAGCTCAAACTCTAAATGATGACGTAGTTCAGGCAATGGGATGGGCCCGCGTTGTTGAACGTCGTCTGCTCCGGGCCGAGCTGATACAATGTACTAGTATTCCCATTGTTGATTTGTATGCTTTTCTCGTTGGCTGACAAAAGTTCGACGGGATCATCAAAATTGTCATTTCAAGTTTGACGTCCGTATCTGTGCTATGTGCGTAGTTCTTGTGATTGCGTGCAACGATGCATAGGTGATATATTTGAATACCTAATATATATTTATATACATATAATACGCATATATAAATGTATAATATATATACAAAATATGTATAACATATACATTATATATGTAGAATATATCCTGCTAATCACTCTTATAATCCCGATATTCCTATCACCGACAAAATGACCTTAAAGCTATAATGTAAAACACACATCTGTCTTCTTCTGACAATGAACAAATTTTCGAGCATTATTTCATGCGTTCATGATAATGAGCCTGCTATATGCCTGACCTTGTATTTATTTTCACTTTTTCATTTTAGCTTTTTCCTTTTTTGTAAGCCTTATAAAATGTACTATATCTAGGATTTTTTTTTCTTATCACTATTAGAGGTTCAGAAGCGAAGTACTATCATTCGATTATTGCTAAGAACTTGGCATCGCAAGCATGACAAAACTTTGTATACTCTTTGGCATCAAAATGGAGGGATTAAAGGAGATTAGACAATTAGAGGGAGACCAAGGTAGACAGACATAATATAACAATCAGAAACAAAAAGATTTTGTACAAATCTCAAAAATGTTCAACTATTCATTTTTGTAATGTTTCTAAACATGTGAATGAGTATGTGTGCTACAGAGTCTGTTTTGCCACCACAACAAACATTAAGCTAATATAACAAATGAAAAAAAAAATGCTCCTTCACACCCGAATTGTTGAAGTGATATGGTCATTGTTCATGTTTCATCTATCTCCTGAAATGGCAGTGAATGCTAGTAATCTGAATTGAATTGAATTGAATTGAATTGAATTTGTTATGGGTTGCGCTGATTGAGACTGCGTTCTACTCCATGTTAATATCTTTTGTTTTTTTGTTCACAACATCCATAAAAAAATGTCAAAAACACCTGGGGACTATTCATTACATTCCTCTGCCCTTCCACAACCAATGAATAAGACAAACACAAATACCAAAATAGCAAAAATGAATTTAATACCAACGCACTTAAAGTACATTTAACACACAAGTCATATCAACAATTACGTGTGCTATTATTTTGTTTAACATATTATTATTTCCATCAATATATTTGCATTAAGGTATATAGTGAAAAAGACATTTACTAAACGGGATGTAGCAAGAATAAGATAAATTCTTCGAAATCTATAGGAGTACACATGAAGTAGTAACAAACTTCATAATTCTGCAAATCACCTTTTTTTTGCGATAACATTCATTCTCCTGAGAATCATTTTCATAGTATGAGGTACATTACGGCACTTTATTTCCGAATTCATTGATATGAACCTCTTTTTTCTTAATGATATTTCAACACCATTGTATTCAGGTTTGATGATTTAACAAGGCGGCTGAACATTAAGATTTAAAAAAGGACGTAATAGTCCAAATAAACAGCTAATCAGTTTCCATAGCTTAAAAGACACAAGTCAAGTGTTGTTTAAAACGCTTGTTCTAAGGTTTATGTATAAAATCAAGGATCACATGTAATCAAATCAATAATTTTTGCGTTGAGTTTTTTTCTCACTACAACTAATGGACAAGTTACGTTTAATCGACGTGTTAACCAAGATTCTGAGTATGACCTCATCTGTCAATCACTTTTACAATACTAATTAGCAAAAGACCTGCACGTTTCAATACAATGTCTCTTGTAATTCATATTAGTAACATGGAAACATGCGTTATACTCAGTTAAGGTGAAGTCTTTTGTACACGTATATCAATACTTTAGCAGTAATTGACAGATGGGATCATACTAAAGAAAAATATAGGTTTGGAAGGCTTTTATTGGCATATCCATGTAGTCTGACGTAAAAAAATTGAAAAATAGTTACATGGCACGTATTTGGATATTCATATAGATACATGGCACGTATTTGGATATTCATTTAGCCACATAAGTGATTATCATAATATCATAAATCAACACAAGTAAACATGTATTTTCTTTTCATAGACCCTCTAAAAGTTAAAACTTGAAACAATATTGGTTAATTGAAAAGTTTTGAAGTACACTATGTATAACTATGTTTCTCCTCTCTTAATGAATACTTTGCTTACACACTTTCGCTTCAAAAATATGAAGATGTACACTTTCTATTCACCTATTGCATAAGACGTTTACCGCGGAGGTAAGGTGAGTCAAATATCTTGATTGCACTTCAGAGGGACGTGTTTCTCTTTGAATACCTCCAACAATTTTTATTCAAGTTCAAGGGTCGTATTACCAAAATTGCAGTACATGTATATGCAGCATGTTACCAACACACATATTTCAGGTGTATTATATAGATCTTCGCGCACATCCATTGGTACGATATACAGGAAACTCCACGATAATCGGATATACGTTGATCTTGGCAAGGTATGTAAAAGTAAACAAACACAAGAGTTAAGGATTAAATCAAAACGGAAAAATAGCAAAAGTTACAAAGAATTTTGGTATCGTAAGTATCCACACATCAGTGATAGTGGCAACAATCATTATGATACTAAATCCAGGTGATAGGAACAAATTTCGGATGTGAAAGTGGCCCATTTCACAAACGTCTGTTTAATGCTGTACAGTTATGGCTTTCTAATGAGAAAATGTAAGTTATCCATGCTTGAAAACTAGACAGCCGACAGTCAGCGTGGATTCCAGCTAAGATCTAGTAGGCAAAAACAAAACAAACCCGGTATTGTAAAGCTTGAGAATACATAATTATATATTATTGTGAAGGGCATGTGGGACACGGCTTTATTTTCGTCATTTATTTCTGTCTTTGTGCAAAATACATTTCCTGATGAATTGCACACCTTCAACATCCAGGTAATAAGATTTATTAACCCGATTTACGATTTAGAGCATAATAGAGCAAATGAACATAAATACCAGAGCTGCAGTTTTGTTTTTTGGTGATTGCATTACGGTGGAGCTAGATATAAAGACAGTTCATACCAACAGACGTACTATACACATTCATTTTCAATGTTATTGGTGAGCCTTAAGTATATTCAACCTATCGCACCAATCAAAGCATAATCATTTTGAAACATCGTACTCGAGAAATACGAAGAATTAGTTAATACTCACGTTAATCGAAAGACTCATAGTTTTGTCCTCTGCAACCACCTTTACACAATCCTACCAGGAACATGCAGCCATCCTGAAATAAATAGAAAGAAGATAGAATTTTGCAAACTGCGAATGATAGTAAAGTGTATTCACCTACCCTCAAGGTAAACTCAGTTATACTTCCACGAACAATTTGGTGTAAACCTATAAGTGAGCAAAGTGTGAAACAGTTTTTTTGTGTGTGTTCCTCTGATCGTGTTTGTTTGTTAGTTTATTTTCTTTTCTTTTTACAGTATGCATCTCTTTTCACTTTATAAGCATTACAAACTCCGTTTGTGAGGTTTTTTCCAACTCTTCCCTATCACGTACGTGCTTTGGTTTGCCGTATACTATATCAAACACACCTCTATACTTTTCAGGCATTCTACCTGTTTACCTTCATACGTACAGATGTATGTGAACTGAGAGAACGCATCAATATTGATAGAACGCATTAGTGAAAGTTTCAGGAAAATCGGACAATCCGTTCAAAATCTATTAATTTTTGAATTTCCAATATTACCATCGCTGGAATTGAATCTTTCAGAAGACAGGGGGAGGGGGGTTAATATTACCCTTAAGATACGTCAGTGACAAGTCAAGGGATGTGTACATTTGTTCCAAAAAAGAAATTTTGCGAAATTCTCGTCATATTTTCCTTCTAATATCGTCTAAGCAAGTGACATTCTATATAAACATTACTCTAATAGTCTTCTCATCCAGCAGTGACTGCACAGAAACTATATAAATTTGTAATCTTCGAACGGATCGTCTGATTTTCCTTAAACTTTCGCTGAGATGTGCACTGAAATGTGCTTTCTGAAAGTTCATTGTTTGAACACTATTCAATCCGTCCAGAAGGTCGTCTTCCAAAAACCACCTCAAAAGGTAAGAATGATATTTATTATAACTCTTGTATCATTCACTGGCTAGACAAGATGTAGCAACCTCAGGCGGCCCTAAACTATTGTACGTTAATGTCACCTACACTTGCCATTTTTGGAAACTAGACGCTATATATTATAGTGAACAGTCGTCTTCTAGAGTGTTAACCATGAGACACAAAAATGAAGTTGCTGTGATGTTCGAAGTTGCCAAATTTCACCCTCACACTGTTGAAGAGTCATATATTTGTCACTTCCATAGATCCACTATACTACATTAATTGTAATAAGCTTGTTGACTTTGCATTCACAAAACCCAAACTCCATATCCAGCAGGAGTGAACATTTCAGTTTGTACATTTCGTCTATTATGAAGAAATTCGAGCATTTTATGTATTATATGTACTACACAATGTTGGTGCATGCTAATATGTACTACACAATGTTGGTGCAAGCTATATCATGCACTATAGTGGATTCCTTAACGACAAATTCTAAATTATCCTGCACTTGTCCTGAGCACCTTTTGTTTCACCGAGGCCACAATCCGAGGTGGATAGAACTGCACGAGGGATAGTGTTTGGGTTGGAGTTTTATGATATTACCAAAGGTAAAAAAAGAAGTTATTCATATATTATTTTTCTGTCTGCACAATACTCAACAATGTGGCTATGTTGTAAGTTTAACTACATTATGTATATGGTATGGCTTTATTTCTCTTTTTATGTGCCTATTTTGAAATTTGTGATATACATGTATGTGTAGGGTCTATGAGAATAACAGTGTTTGTGTAGCCACTCAAAGAGCTACCCGATACTGAAACAAAAACAAATAAATGAATAAATGAATGAATACATAGATAAATGAATAAATAAATGAATAGATGAATAATAAATAAATGTTTATATAAAGGTGTGTGTGAGTGTAAAACCATGGAGGAAGCTCCATGGTTTTACAGTCTGAATTTGTCTTCTTTTACGCCATGTAGCAGCAACCATATACCTTGATGAGACCAGGCAAGTCAATCCAAAAGCTGTAGTTTGGCACCAATTCCCTTCCTTGGGCCCCTCTCACGAACTTCATGAATAGGACGCCACCAATGATGTAGACTACCACCAGTACAGTGAATCTGTTTGTATCATGTATTTGAAATAAAACAATAATCAAAACTGTAAATAAAAGATGCCGAAAGATGAATAGGTTCAATTCGTACTGATGAAAAGTATCAATTTTACTGCTTCACTAGAACCTTGTAGGAGCCGTTGAGGTTCAGTGGAATTGGACACGGGATCTCAATCCTGAGGTCCCCGGTTCGAAGCGACTGACAGCAGTGGCTGTGTTTTAGGCAAGGTACTTTATGCTCATTGCTAAGTCCGACAGAGGAGTCTTAGATTTGTCGGCTCCGTAATCGCTTGCTCATATTGAGTATTAAATACTTTCATACTGTATTAAATTTTAAGGTGTCTCCATTTGTGTTAGAAAATGAAAGAATCCCGACCTCCACACACGGACAATTTGAATTTACTCGGCTTAGAAAGATTAATGCTGGTCAAGTATAATCCTGGCAAACTAAGCAGAAGAAAGCGTTTAAACACCCATTAAAAATTACCCGTGAGAGAGACTTCGTTATTAAAACGCGCGCGCGCTCGCGCACACACAAAAACACACACACTCACACACACACACACACACACACACACAATTGATATAGGGCATGCGATTATAGTTATTCATAGACGAAGTTCAGATTTTCGTGTTTGTGTATGTGCGTGTGTGTGTGTGCGTGTGGAGGGGGGGGGGGGGTGAGGATAATTTGCAAGGTTCAGCCATAACTAAAGGTTTCCTTGGGTAAATCGTGCTGGTGGGATACATTGTGGCCTTTACAAGTAAGCCTAGAAATAAAACAGCATTTACTGAAAATGATTATGATAAGCAAGCGCGTGGCAATTACTGAAAAGAAAAAAAATATAGATACCTGAACGGTGTTCAAATTTATACTTTGCAGGTTTAACATGAAAGAAGCAATTATTAAAAATACCAATAAACCTTTTTGATAAACTTTCTTTTCCATCAAAAGAGCCACTCTAAAAGAGAAATGATGTCGCATGGACTGTCTTCATGAATTCATAAATACCTGTACAGACATTCACAAATGCAAACGTACATTTTCATAATTTATCTAAGTATTAAGAATCATTACCGACTTGGAACTACAAAGGTATGTTTACCTAGGCCTACATACTTCTGCATTTCTACGTTATGGGCAGTATTCACATTTCGAACACGTTCCTATATGCTCTCTGCATGTTTTTATTGTGTATGATAAGAAAATTTGAACTGTGAAAGTTTAGATTTTTTTTTTCGATTCTTTTTGACTTGCTGTACATAAAGGCATGGATGCATGGCTGATGCAAATCACCCGGTTAATGAAAAATGGTTTAATTGTAAAATTAAAAATCAAAATGGTCACTCCTCTCACATTATACAGAGAATTCCACCCACGGTTAGCCCACCGCCTCCGCCGGAAGATGAGCCGTGACACCCTTTCACGTCGTCTAGACACGCCAAGCAGGTGTTAATCGTGAATAACTAAGAAGAAAAGAGTTGCACTTGTTTGAAATGAGTTCCACATTAATCTCTTTCTTTTTTTAATTTCTTCTATTCATCTGTTTAATCGCTTAATTCATGCGTTAGTTCAATAAACTCTTTGCATTCAGAGTCTGTGGCAGCGTTTTGTGAATAAAATTAAGGATAATGTATGGAAATGGTAAATATCTAACTTATCACAAAATGTAATTACTCATCACAACTGACAATATCGACAAAAATTGGAGGTTTTTTTTTTTCGTAAGTGAGTTTCACTTGGAACATGTTGAATCATAGATTATGACTTACTCTAAACCAGAGCTTTCAATAGTCATCGTGACTTACACTTTTGTTGTATTTCTCTTAAATAACACTGGTGACATTAGCGGTGGATCATGGTATAAACGGACAGAGGTATTAGATATTCAAAGCAAACTTCCGTGATACTTACGTATGTATTATCACTTGATGTTTCGCCATTAACCACATATACGGCTTTAGTCTTCGCGGTTGCATCGCAGTGAAAGGTCACTAATGACGTCCTGAATTTGAATGAAACAGTCACTGTCACACGAAATATTGAAACACCAATGCAACGAAGCCGAGAAAATGTCCGAGTACAGTATGTGGACCCTGTTCTCCAAATATTGCATAATTAACTTCATGGTTAAAAAAACCCAAACATTATAGACAATCATCTTCATTCCTACCCTATAAAGCGGGATGTATATCCTGGGAGTTTAAACCTGACCGTATAGAACACGTATTTGACTCTCGCATAAATCATAGCACACCCTATATATAAAACACTTAGATACCCTTTGCAGAAGAGCTTGAATAATGTAATACAGTAACATACTTTCATAGGCCATTTTTCAGACGTATCTTACATGCTCGTGCCAAGTTTAAAGGGGATGGGGGAAGTTGCTCTCTGAAATTGAAATGTACTAGTCTGCGTTCAAGACTGAAAATTCTTCCGTCAAAATCTGCAAACATCAGCTGTAAGATTGTGATTCAATTTCAATGCTTTTGTCCATTCGGTTCGTTTTGTTTCCTCATTACTGTTATAAGATTTGTGAATCATGGGTATTCTTCACCCTGAGCCAATAGCTAGTGCACATTTACAAGGTCAAAATTCGATTTCTAATGTAGGTTTTTTCTGTTAGTTTATACTGGAAAAATCATGGGAAATCAAACGATTGCAATGAAAAGGACAAAGTTGTATGGCCAAAAAAAAAAAAACCAAACAAACTCCTGTATGGTTATTGTGTTTGAAAGGAAATTTGGGTAGAACAAAGTTGGTTTTAGCATTTTTAGTTTTTTTTCTCGTTTGTTTGTTTCGGGTTTTTTTTTTCAGATTTGTGCAGCACCAAGTGAAGCGATCAGAAAAAAAAATGTTTGTTTTGGATTGATTGAGAAGGAAAGAAAGCAGTAAAGTAAGAATTCAACAACTTAAATGGGAATGTTTAAACTAAGCAAATGTAAAAACTCCCCTTATGTGTCTGAAACATCACCAAAAGTGTCAATGAGAGTGAGCAGGTGTCGTTCTTACTGGAAGTTTGGGGCAGATTATACACAGACGAGGAAGAAAGGAAGTCGGGGTAAATAGGACATAAACCAAGTGCGAAGGTGGCTGTATATAGAGGGTATACCAGGGGCTGAATGTTACAATGGGCGTATCAGGGAAAGGGAGAGCTTGAAATGCGGTGTTGAAGGAGGGGGTATGGTACAGATACCTGTTATGTATTCTTTTGATAAAGTCAGATGACTATTGCCTTTTACCTTTTTATTATACAATGGTGCGTTAGACTTTCAAGTTAACTGACTTAATATTCACCTGACTTTCCATTCAATCTACATTGTATTTCGTTTTCTACCACAGAACATGATAATTATGAATACGAAAACAAATTCACAAATGATCAAAGTACATTAGAGTTGACTGTACCATGAAAATTAAAAGTAATTATGAATTTAAATCATATTTACGTAGTTATATCAACCTTGTTACATATTATATTATCGACGTTCTATTCCAAGTAGAGCGTATGCACTGTGGACAACTCATACAATCGGCTCAAACACTTTAAAAAAAAATCGGAACAAGACAAACATTACAGAACAGATAGGATCAAGAGAACAACAACAAAAACAAAAACCCGGAAATGCAATGAGTATAGTGCTTTCAGGTTGCTATTGAAGAATCAGAACAGGGATAGTCAGGAACTTTGCTTCAATAACTATGCTGACAAAATATAGCATGCATTTAATTTATCTGAGGATGATTATAATCAAAATTGTTATGGTTTAATACAAAAACACTGCCTCAGTAGGACTCCAACAAACAAAATTACAACTTCTGTTCAAGAAATACAACGAAAGAGCGTTTTTTTCGCATTTTATAATTACAAAAAAAAAATAAGGGTCTGTGTATATACGTGTATTTTGATTCTTTTGTTGAGAAGAATACATTAAAAAGGATAAAGGGTTTTCAATCCATCCTTATTGTCATTTTATTTGTAAAGATAAAATTATACAATTTTGTCACTCAGTACAAGTTAATGCCTATAACTATTTCGTTATCTAATAAATTAATGGAATATAAGTTAATAAAAAAAGATACATGGCAAGGGGTATGTCCGTGTATTGTTATTTCCGCGTATGTGCCGAAAGTAGTTTTCTCGACGTAATATTTTACAAATGGATTTGATTTACAGATAAAATGCCACAGCTCATGAAATATATGAAAGCAAAACATAGCGCCGACCTGACATCTGTTGCGTAAGTTATGACGATATCATTGTTTGTTCCCACAGTGTACCCTTTCGGGGTCGGATCGCCGAGGCTGTAATGGAGCTTGCCATCGTCTGATCGCTGGCATGCCTACAAGACAAAATATATAGGTATACATACATTTACACATATACATACATAATTATACAATACACAATAACAAAGCGATGACCAATCTTGCATTTCATTTTGGTAGTCAATTCCATTAGAAATCATTGATTTTTAGGTAGCAGTTTCATTATTACCATAATATCATCATGATTTCCTAGACCTATAACATTTATATATTTTCATGTAATTAACTGAAAACAAAAGTTACCAATAATGACATTCATTTCGTTAGTAACCATTGTGTCATCATTATGCTACAAATCAACGGCGTAAATCCGTACTGAGGAGTGGGGGGGGGGGGGGGGGATGATCGGCGATAGTCACCATCACCACTATTACAAGCCCGACTGGACCGGCGCAGCCTTGGGAGGGGGGAGAAGCTTGGTGCCCCCCCCCCCCCCCCAATACACACACACATACACACACACACACACACACACACACACACACACACACACACACACACACACAGAGTGGCGTACCGTGGGTCAAGACATAAGGGGGGGCACCTCGTGGAAAAATAATTTTCAGGGTGTGTATGCTTATGCGTGCTTGCGTGTGTATGTGTGTGTGCGCGTGTGTGCGTGCGCTGTCAGTCTGCAAACTTAATGGGGACTACAATACATAACGATATGTCATACATTCCACAGCGCAGTCATTGAGCAACATTGTAAGTTTTTTAGAATGACGGTGGGAAACAACAAATTACTTGGAACAACATGTGGGCTTTCGCCCTTGGTGATTGCATCAAAATTATTTAGGATTTTCTTTCTTTCTCTCCCTCTCTCTCTCTCCCTCTTTCTCCTGTTTTTTGTTTCCTCTTTTCACACATTTCTTTGTTTTTTTTTCTCTCTCTATTCCCGACTTTCCCACTTTCCCGCACTCTTTGTAGTCAGTGTAAGCTTTTCACACCCTTTTTTCCCCTTTCCCTCAGAGGTACCCACATGATACAAGCCTGGTCTTTTGAGTGGGTACCTCCACTTTTTTTTTTTTTTTTTTTTTTTTTTTTTTGCGCAGAGTGTATTATAGAATGTATCTTGTTTTGTACTGATCATGTAGACATGAACATGTTGTTAATCCTGTCTGGTTATGTATATATTGTTATTCCCATGTTAAACTCATAATATTGTTTCTTGTACATTCTGTTGGAAAGAAAAAGTGAAAATAAAATTTGAATTTGAATTGAACATCGGGAGAATTGCATAAAAATTAAATGCGAGCGAGCGTTGAAAATTTTGACATTTTACAGTACAAAAAACTGCCGTTTGCAGCTATATTTTTTCGCTTTCGAAATTAAGGGGGTTGCGCACCGGGCTCAACTGCTGGCAATTAGCGGCAGCAACATCAGGAGATTGGCAAAACGATTAAATGAGAGCGAACGAAGCGAGCGAGCTTGAAAATTTTGACATTTTACAGTTCAAAAACTGCCGCTTGTAACTATATTTGTTCGATTTGGATATTAAGAAGGAGGAGAGGGGCGCACCGGGCGCAACTACTGGCAATTACTGGCAGCAACATCAGGAGAATGGCATAACAATTAAATGCCATCGAGCTTGAAATTTTGACATTTTACAGTCCCAAAACTGCCGTTTATAGCTACATATTTTTCGCTTTGGAAATTAAGGGGGCGCAACGAGCGTAACTGCTGCCACTTACTGGCAGCAACATCAGGAGAATAGCATAACGATTAAATGCGAATTAAATGCGAGCGAGCGAAGCGAGCGAGATTGAAAATTTTGACATTTTACTGTCCAAAAACTACCGTTTGTAGCTTAATTTTTCGCTTTGGAAATTAAGGGGGCGCACCGGGTGCAACTGCGGGTAATTACTGGCAGCAACATCGGGAGAATAGAATTGCAATTAAATGCGAGCGAGCGAGCGAGCTTAAAAATTTTGACATTTTACAGTACAAAAACTGCCGTTTGTAGCTATATTTTTTCTCCTTTGAAATTAAGGGGGGGGGGGGGCAACGGGCGCAACTGCTGTCAGTTACTGGCAGTATCAGGAGAATAATGCGAGCGAGAGCAGCTAGGGAGCTTGGAAATTTTGACATTTTACAGTCCAAAAACTGCCATTTGTAGCTATTTTTTTTTCGAGTTGGAAATTAAGGGGGAGGGGGGCGCAACGGGCGCAACTGCTGACATTTACTGGCAGCAACATCAGGATTTTTTTTTTTTGGGGGGGGGGGGGGCGACCCTCCGTTAATTGAAGGTAACTAGATATCTCCACCAACGGAACTTTTGCATTTTTTTTTTAAACTGAAATAACAGACCTGGTGCACACTTTAGATTAAACATTTAAAAATATGTTAATCTAAAGTGTATTTAGTAGAAATTACACGGACTGAACGGGGAGGGTATAGGAGGCATTGGATAGGCCTAACTCCCTCTTACACGAGGGAGATTTGTATTATTTTGCAGAACTGAAATTCAGCCATCTTTGGATGAAATATTTAAACATTTCCACATCTCGGGAGTTACGAGGAGCAAAATGATATGTTTGTCCCCAATACTTTTATGGGGTACCATCCCCCCCCCCCCCCATCGACTCCTCTGCATACGAGGGAGCTTTTGTAAGTGAAAGATCTGCTGCACGCTCTTTGATAAAATACTAGGAAATACGTCAATCTCAAAAGTGTTCAAAGTCTATCGAAAGGGATCCAGTAGCGGAGCTTTTGCATGCTTATGATTGCAATTCAACGATCTTGTGCATAGTTCTGGCGGTATTTGGACAATTTTCCACAAAGAAAATTCAAGATTTGTCCTCATCTCGGGAATTGATTGGGGGACAAATGATTTGTCTGCCCCAACACTTCCGCAGGGGTGGGGCAAATTCCTCTTTGCCCCCCCCCACCCCCCGAGATAGATTCGACGCCCCTGATCATCCCTGGGTATATATGCCCATAGATCATGTATCAGAGTCATCATCGTTTCAGGAATGATTCAGGAAAATGGAGGGGGGTTCAATTATGGCGGTATGGTTTTTGTTATTGTTTGTTTTCGTACATAATTTGCAGATGGCCCCGAGTTGCTCTCGTCATAGCATGTTTACATGTAAGCCTATGCTATTTGACGTTGTCAACGTCTGGACCATAAACCTTACACCTATGTCGATATTACTTTCTTCGCGAGCGAGCGCTTGAGAAAAATTATGTATACATTATCCTACAAGATGGAATACTATTCAGATCTGTTACCTCTCTGAAGGTGGGTGTACGAACGTCGTGCAATAAAAATATGTAAAAATTGATAAAAGAACATTTCTGCAACCTCCATTTTCCCCCTCAAATTTCAGGGGGGGGGGATGATTGTACAGGCCATCCCCCTCCTCCATTTCAGGGGGGGGGGATATATCCCCCCCATCCCCCCCCCCCCCCCCCGGGATTAACGCCCATGCTACAAATCGGGAATAGACGAGAGTTATTATTTTTTTAAGTAAGGCTTTTTAAACGACACTAAGAATGGTGTGTCCCACTCACACACGCCTGTGTTTCCGCATCGGTTTCAGTGCCCTCACTGAATTCTCGTATATAATTAACCTTATATGTAACCTAAAGTAACCTTATATGAGGAGTTCAGCTCAACCTTGAAATTACGTAGGCTTTGATAAATCAAGGCTTTGATAAATCAGAGTTGATCCATTCATATACTAAATCATTGGAGTTTCATCGAAATCACACATGAATTCGGAAAGTAATGAGACTTAAGGTATTTCCCACGTTTTTCATCAAACTTTAATACTAGTTGCAACTATGCATTGCACTATACCCAAATAGATAGAGCAATCCTAATCGTGACCTCACAAGGCCCCCAACGATCTGGACTCAAACAGCAACTAAATTTCATTTCTTTTATGAAACGAAATCAACAGAGAAAGATTTTTATGGTTTGTTTTTTTGCCTGACCATAAATTGTCTATGTTTTTCTCTGACTTAAATTGTCCATTCAGAAATATTAAACATGAATAATATTTCATGAAATTGCAAATAACGTTTAAGCCAGCCTCAATTATTATAATTCCCGACCTCACGGAAAACATTTTGAGCGACATAAATGTCATTCCCCTTTCTATTTCGAAAACCTACCGAAACTTGTCCAACATGTCTGATATTTGTGACCTCATTGAATGGAATTAGCAAGCAAAAGCAAATCACAGACAGTGTTCAGGTTCAAAGGTGAGGGTTATTATTCTTTTCATATGTAGCCGGGATAAATGCCATACCAATGCAGAGTGAATCTGACATTTTTCCGTGTCATTTGAATGAACTGCTTTAAAAGCATCAACAGTATCGATAATCTTTCAAATAGAAAGTAAAATTCCACGTCTCTCATGCACTGCTTGTCCGCCCGAACTTTTCGGCAAATAAGCTGCGTTTGCTTGGCCTTTTGCTTCTGTTGAGTTATGCATTCAGCCGCACTGCCACGCCGGATGGTTTGCTGCTCATTTACATTCACCATTGTTAGACGGGATTTTCAAACTTAAAAATTAGATGGCCCTTGTATACAAAAGTCTTAAATTCCGGTGATGGTCTCTAATCTTGGCTCTGGTAAGGTAGCGTTCTGTGCCACCTAATATTAAAATAAGCATAACTCAAAGTATTTTAACCTCTTCTTCAGCACCAATGAATGTACTTGTATGATTTGTGTTTTAGCTTTGACATGTCGTCTGCTGTAATCGATTTTATGACACTTGTAAAAACTTTCCCCGAATTCAACCGAAGTGCTTCCACTACCGCAGCCATGGTGATATGAATATTCTCTGTGCTGTTATTGCATTCCCCACTGTCGAATAAGCAAAAACTCAAGGACATTCAGTGCTCTCCAAGGTTCTGAAATAAACACAGCATATAAATTTGTGCGAATAGTGACTTTCTTTGAATGTTCAATTTAAGGTGACTTTAAGATTTGGAAACAGCTCACAACAGCTGTCGACTTACAGCAACATCCTGACATTCCGTACTGTCCTGGTCAGTGAAGGGAACGCAGGGGTTGTAAGCATACTCGAAACCGTCGGGATCCGTAGGCCGTTGATAGGGAAATCTGCAAAATGCATGCCAGTTAAATTCAGTTAGTCTGCATGGTCCCATGTGTTTCGTGTAAACGGCATGCGAAGATGATACTTAGTTTCCATCGCACTATAAACCGGTGAAACTGCTTTCATCTATACAAAATGAATTCCATGTCGCCTTACAGTGCCAGTCATGACAGTATTGGGTTAAAGTTGAATTGATACCTCAAACGTGTACGTGAAGTCAGAATAACCATAACGAAATGAATATGATGAGAGTATGAATATGAGTTTACTGCTTGTCACGTCTATGAAAAGTAGGCCTTTATAAATCCGTCTTTGAACTTGCTATTTTATACTGACACCTATGTCAAGGATAATATCATTCCCCTTCCCTTCTGAAGGAGATATGGCAAAGGCTTTGTGATTATGCTATGAAATTTATTCTTTTATAGATTTGTTCGGGGAAACAACTAAATCAGCACAAATCTATCACTTTGACAAACCCACTCTCTTTATATACAGAGCAATACGTTGTGAGGAAATATGTGAGGAAATATTTTAAAGTAGGGCCTACCCAAGGAATTTGACTAAAATGTTGTATGATTATTGTAGCCATAACTGTGAATTCAGGAAGATTGGGCGTCTATAGATATGGCATCAGCCCTTCGCCGGATCCTGGATACCGCAGACCTTGAAATAGTAATTATACTACCGACAGAATAAGGGAAGTAATATTGAAGTCACTATAAATGGACTCAAATATCGTGAACCTCAATCCTGTCATGCTTCGATCATCAAAAGTTTCAGGTTACAAAATAGCTTTGAGTTTGTATCAGGCAATGTGGTACATTTTAGGTATGGGTAACAATTATTGATATGCACAGCTAGATATAGGCCTGTGGTATTGGTGAGGAAGAGAGAGAACTAACGGTTCAAGATATACAGGATCTTGTCTGTACTTACGCCGGTTCACCTGTCTTGCTTCCCAACGCATTGAAATTGAATGTCTTTATAGTGCCTGTTTTGGGGTTAGAGTATCTGCATGAACACTTGCTTCCTAAAACCGAATCACACGTTGCCTGTCCTCTTACTTGATGGAGAAACATCACCGCGCAAAGAAAGTGGAGGAAATACATCATGATTTCGAGGGATCCGACGGAGCTGTTGGAGGTGCAAAACTCTTCTTCCAAGGCACTTTGTTACACCAATATAGGTGGCGAGTTTCTAGCAAGTGCTACAAGGGGGCGGATCCTGAACTCCCTTTGCAAAGGGAGTGGGTTGTGAGAGGGTGGAACGGGTACTCCTTAATGGCTTAAAAAGCTCTTTACAGGTTATCGATGATACGTTGAGGTTTCATTTCTTTTCAGGATAGCGTCAGTCAGCAAAAAGAACAAAGAAAGAATTCCAGACACTACAAAGACCATTGGCATTGTCAGCATCACAGAATTATGTTTTCCACTATACGCTTTCTTCATGAGCTATGGATATAAAGACGTCACTGCTACGGCACGTATCATATCATTCCAAGGTATATAAGAAATGGTGTGCAGAATTCGCGTGGAGGTTCGATCGCAAGTCATTCGTCCCGAAAAGAAACCTAAAGGTGCTACAATTAGCCACATACAACGCTACGGTAATACTATATCCTTAAAGACGTACGATTTACCAGGAATCGACATATCACACACCTTACACGAATAAGAACCATGTCACATGATAATAAGGTGAGCTAATAATCTTTTCCATATCTCAAGCATATTTTACCTCGTGATCATTACTCGTAAAGGGGCTTTGTTGGCTATATCAACAAAGTCGATCCAAAGTTCACTTGCATTGATAGCGCGCCTGGCAAAGAAACCATAATAACACCAAAGTTGTTATTTTATTGGGTGCTGTTCGTTATTCCGAAGGTTCGTTATTCCGACGGTTCGTTTATCCGAAACATACAAATTCCCGTTAATCCGAAAATGAAAAAGGGTTCGTTAATCCGAACATTTGTGGCGTTATTCTGAAGGTTCGTTATTCCGAATGTTCGTTAATCCGAAAATGTGATATGGTTTGTTATTCCGAAGGTTCATTAATCCGAAAATGAAAGAAGGTTCTATATTCCGAAGGTTCGTTAATCCGAAAATGAAACAAAGCTCGTTATTCCGAAGGTTCGTTACGGATCAACGAACCTTCGGAATAGCGAACCCTATTCCACTTTCGGATTAACGAACCTTAGGAATAACGAACCCTATTTCATTTTAGGATAAACGAGCCTTCGGAATAACAAACCCTATTTCATTTTCGGATTAACGAACATTCGGAGTAACGAACCTTCGGAATAACGAACCTTCGGAGTAAAGAACCTTTGGAATAACGAGCCTTCGGAATAACGAACTGTAACCATTTTATTGTAGTCGTCTATACGTTTGGAACTCGGTCATTACATATTCGGTCAATCAATTACACTTTTGTTGTTCTGCTGCTGTATTTCTACCTTGATAGCACCCCCCCCCCCCCTCCTCCCCAATTTTCGGGTGCCCATCACAAGATCGACACTCACGAGTTATACAGCTTACACGATTCATACAGCCCATTAGTCTGACTCAAAGTCAACGGGGCCCGCGAGACCGACACATTCCCGTGTTGCTGTATCTGTCGAACTCGTGGGCTGTTTTTACCTTGTGTCGAACTCACGGGCTGTATGACTCGTGAGCTGTATGACTCATGGACCTGTTTCAATGTCGAACTCGTGGGATGTATGACTCGTGGGTGTCGGTCTAGCAGGATGACCCCAATTTTCACCTGCCATAAGGCTTGTATTAGTTTATGTTATTGTATTCTTCCTATAATTGAATTGCTGGTGGTTGACTTTAGTTACGTGAGGAGATGAGTATGACTACATGACTGTTTATAAAACCATGACCATGTCGTGTACCCTAGTGGGGGTGGATGGATCGAGAAGCACTTCTATTTGTGACCGTGCACCTCAAAACGAACATAAAGTCGCACACATTGATTTTGCGTGAGGACTGAAAATAAGTGAAATGGGTCAACCTAGCCGAACTTGACTTTTTCATATTTTCTGAAAGAGCGGGTGTTCTTTTACATTATATGCTAAAATTTGGTATCATAAAACGGACAGGAAAGTGTGTTTTTTTAGCAGTTTATCTCGAACATTTTTGGTAGAATAGTGTGATTAGGTGTGTCTTTAGAATCCCTTTTTCATATCTGAAAAACCTTGTCCACACTCTCCAATTTCAACTCTAATAACTTTTGAAAGGATAGTGCTACTGCTTTGAAAGTTGGCATTAATTATGAACAGAATGTGTTAATGAGGCATGCTCAATTTCAGTTTAATCTGATAATCCCTTCATTGTTGTTGCTCTGGTGGTTTACTTCCTGTTTTTTGTCCTATTCATTGCACAGCCAGCACGGTTTGGTAAAGATTAAGCGCTTGAATAGACACTGTACTTCAGAGCCTCTTTTCTCAGTTCACACTTTTCCTGAGTTTGTGCTTTCTTTCCAATATTTAGATAGGTTAGGAGAGTCCATTTGATTTGAGTTATACATCATTTTAAAGCTTAAAGTCTGCTTTTTCAGAATATGGTCTTAACTAAAAATTTATGTCTGGCGACTTTTTGTTTGTTTTGAGGTGCAGGGTCACATTTATAGTATTGTCTAAATTCAACAGAGAATGGTAACCCCCACGCTCAGACCTCGATGTAGGAGCTAATTAAATTGGACTCACGATAAGAATTAGATGCTGTACTGTATCGTTGATAACCGCGGTTCCCACTGGCTATTGAATATAACATGGTCTTCATAAAGATGATAAATACTCGTCGGTGATTGGTCACAGTGCATACATGAGACCGTAGCAGGGATACCATAATCATTATCATTTCCAGCAGTGACGTCACATCAGATTAAAAGAGATGCAGACTTTGACAAGAATATACATTTTCGTAGTATATCTATATCATAACTTATATTATTTCCTTTTAATAAATCGTCTGTCGTTGTAATAATAACACTTGACAGTCCATTAGGATTTATATTACACCTTTAAAAGGTAACATCTGTACCATTGTCACTTTAGTTACTCGAGATTCTTAAGCCATCCACATGATCACTACTCACACGTTAATAGTTTCAAGTCCTACTTAAGCCAACTCAGGTTGGCTTTCATACGCAGAGGTGATGATGTTATTACTTTTCGGAATAGGCCCTACGCCATGACCTTTGATCTTTGTGTCAAATGGTTGTTATAATATATTGTGATACAGTAGTGAGTGTAATGTAGGCAAGAGGGTGCAGTCGCTTAATCATACCTGTAAAAAACGGGTTTTGTGAGTGTGTGATTGTATGTGTGTGTGTGTGTGTGTGTGTGCGTGCGTGAGTTGGTGGGTGTGTATGTGTGCGTGCGTCTGTGTTTGCGAGTTTGCTCGGGTTAGGGAATGGCTAACTCTTCTTAATTGATTTTTATTTGCGGTTATGACCAATAAGTTGAAAAACTAAAGAACTTGAGAAGAAATAATGTTCGACTTAGACAATGCCTGAGGTTTTGTAAGTTTTGTATAAATGTATTGTGGTAATGTAACGTAAGTAAGTTAGGGGACTGCACGCATACACAATTTCGCTTTTTAGCAGCCCCTCAATTTTCATTTCCTTCAAGTCCTTAATGAAACAAGATGTATTTCTACTGATTATGTAATATTATGTTACAAGAATATAGCATCATTTTGACTTTTGTATACCCATGTATTGTTTGGAAATGAAAATAAAAAATGAATTAATGAATTAATTCATTGATTAATTAATGAATAGTCGACCAGTCCGTTTGTCTGATTCTACTCTACATTGCTTTAGTGAAACTAAATATTGCTTGGAATGGTTAGACTGGATCTCTGTTTTCGTTCTCACAACCATGTGTACTTCATTGATTTGTAGAGAGCTCAGAAAATTCACGTTCATCTCAGAGGAATCATGTACAGCTGTATAACCTTCATCACCTTGCAATGATATAGGTTTTCCCGGTCAATTTCACACTTTTGTCAGTCCATTTCATAGAATGTTCATTCAATTTAGAAAAAAAAACCTGGTTATCGCACAGTCTGTCTTTCAAAATCAACGAAATTTGCACAAGTGGTTTTCGAATTCGTAAACAGGGTATTCAAATTAGGCTGGTGTTCTACGTTCATTCAAAATCGACATCACTCGCCGAAAAAGGAAACTTGAGACATTCAATTTCGCGAATGGGCAGTCAAATTCCAAACATATTCTTTCAAATTTACGTCATGTTATATCTTTTTTGAAAAGGTGAAAACACTTAAACGCGTATTTCTATGCGACTCTTTGTTTCATCCACATACTGTTAAGCAGTAAAAGTATCATACTTTTGACCCAGTATGATTCGATTTACACCCTTTTCTTTCACGCATGTCATTATAGGCCTACATGTACCAGTACTACAGATTCACTCCATCTTCGTGCAGTCATGACCGCACAAGTTAGATACAGACGTATATCTCAAGACAACAGAGAAAAATTGTAGAAGCATTTAGGCTCATCTAACCTTGATTTCCTATAGAACCGGCCGACGCGCTCGGAATAAAGCGCTCAACGGCCAGATAAGTTGTGGCCACATACATTATCTTCGGACTGGGAGACTCAATAAACACATTAAAATTTTTTTTTTAAAGTAAATAGGAAAATATGAAATGTTATGAAGCTTACAAACAATAACTATGATTAAAGAAAAAATGTCTGCTAGATTGACTGCAGAACATGTTAAATCGCATGCCCAAAAATGAATTTGAATGAACGAGCGCAGCATATACGTGATCACGTGACTATATCATTCTAAATTGAATGAACGAATAGTGAAATGGTGCTTGTTTTATGGTTTTCAGTTGAAAAAAGGTGTTAATTAGAATGAGTTTAACGGTAATATGAATGCTCCAAAATGAATTTGAATGAATTAAGAGATCCTAAAATTGAAATACTGAGTATGTCAGTTGGGGGTTTCCCGACTTCTGTCATGAGAGGTCATTCCACAGTCAGGAGTTGCAGAGGCACGAATGCTCGGTCTCCTAATGTTACTTTTGTTTGCATGTTGGACGAACATATAGGGGAAGGTGGGGCAAGATGGGACACCGGGGCAGGATGGGACAATGCGATAACTATCTATAAGTAAGCATCAGAGGGCACTGTAATCTGCACTGATAAAAAGCACGCTGTCAGGAAGCCATCTTTACGCTCTGTGAAGCTGAGATTCTCTTGAGCTTTGGTGGACAAACGCAAAAAAAAAAAATGATATTGATGACGGCAGAATTTCTGCAGTTACGAAATGTATAGTATCCCAGGCATAATATGAAGAAAGGTAGAACGTTGATATCGTGTGGTTTTTATAGTATATGCATCAAGTTTATTTCACAAAATGTAGGCAGACTGTATGTCATTGCATGTATTGTGTAGAGCTGAGAAGTGTAGTGTGTGTGTGTGCATGGGGCAGAGTGGGATATCCACCTCGGGGCAGGATGGGCGGGTGTCCCATCTTGCCCCATCATATTTGATGTGGTTGATATATATGTTTTTTTTTTTCAATTTCAGAATGGTCCGGAATTGCAAAAGAAAGAGCAACCGTTTCAAGTGGAACACGGAAATATGCGTCTTCATTGTTTGTCCCATCGTGCCTCACGTATGTGGGACAGGACGGGACAGATTTTGCTATTTTGAGATGGCTATTACGTAAAATAAAAGAAGGCAATTAAGATGATATTATACGTGTGATTGTGTTGCCTTACAAAATCTTTGCAAATCCTGTTTCATGTGGTAGTTTGTGACGTAGTATTTCAAATAAAGCACATTTAGTGAAATGTGGCCCATCCTGCCCCACGTTCCCCTAGTCTAGATTCTGGACTTTTTGACGGTTGTTTCTTTGTTTGTTTGTTTTTTCGTTTCAACTACAGTGCAAGTCACTGAGTGCATCGAAATGTGTTGCGGCACGGATCAAAACTTCGTCCGTCCGAGGACATGGACGAATTACGAATTCTTTGGAGCGCGCCCTCATGCGATTTGATGCAGAGAGAAAGTGAGGAGTAGGAGAGGGAGAGAAAGGGGAAGGGAGCGGTATGAAAAAAAAAGCTAGATAATTCCAACTTTGTACTGAGTCACCTCCGGTGATATATTGTATGAAAAAGAAATCAAACAATGTCATGTCCGAAGCAATCTTCCTTTGTACTACATCACGAATGAACGTCAAACAAAACACGGGACATGATATCATTTGACATGTTACCCAATGATGCGAGTGATTGTTTACTTCACCTAGCGATCAGTCTTGACTCAAAATTACGACCCTGCATTTGAAAAATCAGTAAATCAGTTGATTGATCGATTGGTGTAAGGAGGAGTGGTCGCATGGATCGAAAGAACAATGAATCGATTTGTTGATCGCCAATTGGCTATTCCATAACTCATGAGCACGTTAAGTAACAGTTCACATCTCCAACAATGTCTCATTAAGTTTGCTGGAATCTTTTATTCCCTAATGCAGTGTCTCTTTTTCTTTGAGATTTCCAAAGTCCATACGATCAGCATGAATGTTCAACTGTACAACATTTCAAAGCTGTGTATTTGAGGTTACTTGTTGCCTCCATGTATATCATGAGTTATAATGGAGAAAAAGGATTTGATTACTTTCTTTTGAATTCTTAGCATCCTTTTGTGACTGTAAGTATACTACCCACACATGTACATGGGTGCAGAATATATTCACAAACCCATTTTTCGTCTTTCCAAATTGTGCTATGCAACACACCAGAGTGCCAATGACATTACAGCTACAATTAGTTCAACATGTGTGTGAATGTGGGGCATAAAACACATGCGGCTTCATTAATTATACCTCTTACCTGCAACATTAGTGCAGCCATTAAGCTAATGAGACGGTAATTATTGAATCAATTAACCTCAAACTTTGTAGTTATTAATAACTCCTTCTTGAAAAATGGCAATACGTATAGAGTTATTTGGTGTAGGATTTGGTTATTCAAATAAAGAAGGAAAATCAGCCAATCAATTTTTTTTTTCACAATGGCCCGCATACGACCAACCCCCCCCCCCCCAAAAAAAAAAAAAAAAAAAAAAAAAACCCGATGGAATCATGCTGTTAAGTTGGAAACATGGGTAATTATGTCTAGGCGTAATATGTATCAGAATTAAATTTTGCATCATGTAAGGGTTTCATTTGAAATTTGTGTTAACATCTATCTAACTAGCTGTTTCCACTCTCAGTTCAAAATAGGAGAAACACACTCACGTAAACCCACTGCGCAGCAGCAGCCTCTCGATTTTTGTTTGTTTTTCCGAAATCATAAGCCCCTTGCCGAGACATGCACAGTTTTCTACTGGCATTACGCTCACATTCAACAGTGTCTAATGTAGGGCCTACATTTCTCATAGTTCTATTTCCCTATAACGTGGTTAAAGGATGGGGAGGGGAGCCGACTACTGGGTCTGTCCATGAAAAATTTCAACTGGTTATTATATAAATAAGTACTTTATTCATCATAATAAGAATTTGTAATCATACCATTCAAATTTGCTTCCAATGTGCACATCATTGTAGAATGGAGGGTAAAGATTCGATATTTTGAACTGTACCAAGAGTTGAAACTAAAGCTAAAATTAAAGAAGGGGGTAAACTAGTAGGGTCAAAGCTAAGACCCACATCCGTCGCGTCTTGAAAAATAAGAACAAAAAACGGGAACACAACGTGTGAAAACATTCAAATGCTCCACCATTTCACAGGTGGTGTGTGTGATAGCATTACACAATTACCACTAATGGCCTCATAATTTAGCGCATTCGAGTTCGGTCATTACGTCGTAATTATACGTAAAACAGCAGCTTATATAGATATCTTGGAAATTAATGAGTAATAATAACTATACTTATCTCATAATCGCCTCCTGACCACCACGTGGGGTTTCAATGAAAAGAATAAACTGTGAATAGAATTTACACTGCCTGACGTCATTAACTGCGGCCAGATAAGGCGTTACAGAGATTGTGAAGGGTATAAAAAGAGGGTCCACTCTAGCCTTCCCGCAGAACATATCCTGAGATTCAATACAGCTGCTACTAACTCGTAGTTACGGTCATCATGAAATCTCCTGAACTTGTCATCGCAATCTTGAGTTGCATTGCAACGTGTAAGTTTTGCTATTCTGAGAGACCTTTTTTCTGTTTTTTTTCTTCTTCCAAGTAGTTAAATGTTACTATCTCCCAACTTGTAAGTTGAGAAGGCATGGTTAGTTTGACGAGTAGGAAAATTAGACTTTAGAGGCTGATTTTGATACTGCAACAGTGTAAACTGACCACCACTCTTTTTACTGCCTCACGAACAAGACTTAAAGAAATTCACAAATTCATGCCTTTTTCATGAGACCATTTTTATCACGAAATTATTTTCTCAATCTTAGAGGGCAGGAGTGACTTTACATCGATATGCATTGTTTATATATTTTGTACATGTATATATATATATATATATATATATATATATATATGTGTGTGTGTGTGTGTGTGTGTGTGTGCATATATATTAATAAATCTTATTACTTTTGTGTTGAACTTTCATGAAAGTACAAAACAAGGAGCTATGGAGGAGATAGTAAAAGTACATACGTTCGCATGGGAAAACCATTTACACGGTTTTTTTTATGCTAACGTTGGCTGTATTGTGGATTTCCTCTTTGTTCATTATGAATAAGTAATTTCACTCTGTATCAACTAGTTTAGGGATGACAAGAAGTTGCCTATTAAAAGAAAATATTTATGTCTTTTTATATAGATGTTATGTACCAAGACTAACAACGTTTGTCCAGAACTTAGTGTGCCGTTGGTAGATGAGATATTCTCTGTTTGTTTGTCTGTTTTTTCTCCTCCGCATCATTCTAGTCTAGTTTTTTCCAGACCTGGCTCCGGTGAACATGCAGGTATCACACGCCTTTCGTAAAGCGTCTTGTCAGGCTAGGCTACACAATATTTCTGGCAAGCCCTAGAACGGAGAACCTCCAAGTTCTGTTACGGCATATTAAGTGCTGTCACTTTTTTTTTTATTCAATTATTATTCTCTTCTTTTTCTTTCGCTCATCATGTTTTGTTACAACCTTTAATCTCATAAGTACCGGGACTGCCGTAGCATCTTTTTTTTTTGACAGTTTAAAATCTGACACGACTTCCACGGCAATGACGGCTTGTCACGTTTGTCCATCTCGTCCACCAACGCTGTCTCACGTCCTCCGTTTTGTTCATGATGGCCTTAAACGTGACTGCCGTGACCGCCGGGATCATGGTATAAAGTAAACGTAGCATTAGGGCCTTTGGGTCTTTAGATTGAATTTTATGGAGATTGATTAGTTTCATTTCAGATTACTCAGGCTTATCGCCTTTTTTGTTTGTTTGTTTTGTTTGTTTTTTGTTTCCCTTTTCCCCAGCATCACTAGGTTCGGTATGTTACGACGACTGGTGTTTCGAAACTTCCTTTGGAACATGTCATTGGCGAACACCCGATTCGCCCGATGATGTCGGGACCTCGTTCATGTTGTACACCCAAGACAATCCAAACACTGGCGACGCCATTGACCATGAGAACACAGCAACCATCACGGCTTCACACTTCCAAGCAGACAGAGACACGAAGTTTTTGATCCACGGTTACACGGACAGCATGGGGGGAGCATCATGGATCGAGATGAAGGACAAGCTTCTTGAAAACGTAGGCCAAAATCATCGATAATGAAGTTTGTTTTGATGTGATAATTTGTGGGCTTTTTTTTTCAATAAGGAAATAGGATTAGTTTGAAGAATGTGTCAACTCTTTAAGACATGTGAAAATGGAGATGATTTTGATTTTAAAAAATGAAATCATTTCACAAATTTATGTTTGGTGGCCGATCGGGCTGCCAAGCATAATTTTTTAAAGTGTTTTGATAAATAAATGAATAGATATAAACATTTATATCTAAATCTATCTATCCATATGTCCATCTATCTATAAAGAAACAAACTGGTAATGCATTTTTGGCCAAATAAGCATGAGTTTATTCGACTCATTTTTTTTTTCCAGTTCAATGCAATAGCTTATTTATTTCAATCATCAAAAAAGGAAAGAAAAGGGGAACATGATCCAAAGTGGTACAATTTTTTCAGTTTATCTTACATTCGTCTGATAAAATGTAACTCAAATTTTCGGCGTCCTACGCTTTCTTCAGAAGTCTTGACAATGACGGTATAAAAACAAAATTGTTGTTTTGCTTTGTTTCGATACCGTCATTGTCAAGATTCCTGAAGAAGGCATCATAGGACGCCAAAAATTTGAGTCAAATAAACTCATGCTTTATTGGACAAAAATGCATTACCAGTTTGTTTCTTCACTATTTTCGTGGAGCCAATACGTGAAATCTCAACATCCATTTGGCATTTCATATGTCTTCTACCATCTTACTTCTTAGTAATATGTGGTATTTGACGTAGTTTTCATTATACTTTCAAATTTGATCATGAACATAGCATGTTGTACACAACTACTTCCACGTCTTATCAAATTATTGCATGCTCAAGCCTTTCCTTTTTTCGGTGCTCCAAAGTGCATTGTTGGGCCACCAAAATGAAATTTGGTCGTGTTGATGGCCCACACGGGCCACCAAATAAAACGTTGATATACGTTGATATAATAAGTAATCATAATGTTCATATAGGAACCTTGTTATGAGGTAAAGATCTATGAATGCACAAAGATATTTCTATGAAATAACTTTACTGTTCAAATTCATGAACTTTACTGTTATATTGAAACGTCTACACTGCAAACAAACTCCATTAGAATGACTTGCTGAGAAGCCACATAGGTCAAAATAGATTCACAATTTGTCGATGACCCCCCTGTACACAGGTAAATGATTATCGCAGGAAACATTAAGTGTTTTAGCTTCGTGTTGTTGCAAAAACCTGGCTGCCACCGTTTGTACTTGTCAAATTAGAGCCAATATCTGTTGACCTTATAGCCCCCTCCTTATAAAACCCCAGCTTTTACTGTTACTGCTACTCGGTGTGCATTAATTGGTATTCCTGTTTTATGTCAGTAGTGTTTATAGCCGTTGTGACAATTTGTGCATAATTCAACCCTCTTCTTGTTTGCCTATTTCTCTTTCTTTTTATAATGGTTTATGGTTCTGTTCTACCTCACTACGTCCAGTACGACGTAAATGTGGTGATGGTTGACTGGAACCCAGGTGCATCCCGCGGATATCCTCAAAGCAGGGCGAACACTCGAGTCGTTGGGCGAGAAGTGGCCGCGCTCATTCAGGCATTCAACACGGTGGAAAATGCAGCCCTCAGCTCTATGCACATCATTGGCCACAGCCTCGGTGCCCACACGGGGGGCTACGCCGGGGAGGCGTGTGACGGCATGATTGGTCGAATTTCCGGTGAGTTTTTTGGTTGTCTTTTTGTTTATTCGATTGCGTTTATTTCTTTCTTTGATTGGTTGGCTTTTTGTGCGAAGATTACTTGATTTTTCAGTTGCACTTTTCGTCCAATCCATTACTTGCCGCATCCATGTTTATACTCGCACAGGAGGGTGTTTTCACCCAGTAACATACATAACAGTCACGTTCTGTCCTATGCGTAAATGGTGGATTGTATAGCATGTATGACAGTCCCAATATTTCTTATTTGAATCAGTCAAATGCAAAAACGGATAGCATGAATCATTTTCTTTGTAATTCTGTCTAGCATAAATATTAACATACATCTAACATTCCTGTTTAATACCTTTAAGATTTATTATGTTTGTTTGTTTGTTTGTTTGTTTGTTTTTTTTTTTTGGGGGGGGGGAATTATTTGTTGCATAGGGGCCCCAATTTTTTTTCTCTCTTCTTTCTTTAAAACACAACAACAACATGAAAAGGACAAAGAAGGGATTGTCAATCTAAGCGCGTTTTTTTTATATATATTTTAGCGTGCATGTACCTGCATGCAGCATGGCAAGTATTAATCAACACTTTTCACGTTATTCAATCTTTTCGGAATTTTCAACGTAATCTGTTATAATAGTTATTGTGTCTCCACATCTTTTTTCAAGCTGTTCCATCTCTGAGTCTTTCTTTCAATGTACCTTGATCTAGGTATGGATCCAGCCGGTCCAGAGTTCGGTGGTGATTTGGAACCGGAGTGTCGACTGGATCCAACAGACGCCCTCTTCGTCGATGTGCTTCACACAGACGGTGACATCATCGTAGCTGGTGGCGCTGGACTCATGGACGAGGTAGGCCTGTTTGGTCTTAGACTAGGCCTCAGACACTCCAGCATTTAAAAATGTCCCTTCCATCCAAGTATGTTGACCGCTATTGATGAATTTTGGTCTGTACATATACAAATCGATAAACTTTATTGGAAATATGCACCATAAGATATTGTCAAACATGGTTTTATTATTTTTTTTTCCTGCTCACTGTTAAACCCTTCCTCCAAAAAACAAAACAAAACAAAACAAAACAAAAATCCCCCGATCATCTTTATTCATATTCCACCTGTGATATCATCCTGCTGTAACACTTCAGCATAAAAGAAACCAAAACCCAAAGAGAAATGTGGATTGAGTGAAGCAGCAACATAAGTAGAACACATCAATGAAAGTTTGAGGAAAATCGGACAATCGATGCAAAAGTTATGAATTTTTAAAGTTTTGGTGTTGGAACCGCTGGATGATGGAGACTACAAAAGGTTATGACGTCATGTGTGAACAACAATATAAAGACAATATAAAAGCGAATTCCGCAAAAATTCATTTTTCATGAAAATTACACATTTCATCAACTTGATGCTGACATTTTATGTTAAGGGTAGCAATAATTCCCCCTGCTTTCTGAAAGCGGTTAGTCAAGTGCTCTTTCATTATGCTAGAAAAGTTAATTTTTGTGGAATTCCCTTTATTATTTCTTTATGATTATTGTCCACGCATGACGTCATAACCTCTAGTAGTCTCCCCATCCATCGGTTCCAACACCAAAACTTTAAAAATTCATAACTTTTGCATCGATTGTCATGTTTTCCTCAAACTTCCACTGATGTGTTCTCCTAATATTGCTGCTTTCACTCAATCCACATTTCTCTTTGGGTTTTGGTTTAGTCATGCACAGCTATGTGCCTTACCATCCATTGCTACGTGAAATGAAAATACCCACTCAATCGACTTGAAAACCAAATTGATCCGCATCTTTCTGTAAAATGTATTTATTTTGGAGCAAGCGCCATGAGCGCCTGACCTGGCGGATACCGGCGCTATACAAGACTTCATCATCATCATCATCTTTCTGTAAACAAGAGAAAATCTAAAGCCGTCGTCCCTGGTGTTATTGTTGTGTTTTAAAGAAAGAAGAGAGAGAGAGAGAAAAAAAAAAGATTTGGGCCCTATACAACAAATAATTTGCCCCACAAATCAATGTGTCCAAATCAATGTATCCCCTGGATGACGAGCCAGCCGCAGTACATTATGGAGTCAATGGCGTTATACGTTGCCCTCGCGGCATTATTTTTGCGGGGGTTTTACCGAGCAAGAGTCTAGCTAGTTTTCGTAATGATGATGATGATGATGATGATTTTTTAATGTAATTAAAGTGTATCAGGAGAAAGTCTAGTCGACAATATGATCATTCTCGCGTCAGTCGTCTCCGAAATCGTATATAATATGCAAGAATATGAATGTTGGAGGATCCCTTTTTGTGAACTCTGCAAACTGCATTTATTATTAAATGCATTTTCTACAAATGTGTATTGAAGAGTATTTTTGCTTGAAATAACATTTTTATGCTTCAGCAGTACCTCCAATATTGATTTGCCTTTTACATTGCCATTAATGTTTTATAAAATAATGCAATATTAAACTTTGTGATGGCTACCCCGCGTACCGATTCGTTCGAATTTGTGGGAATGTCTTGGTGGTCAATAATATTGTAGGCTTCTATTATTTTTGTCGATGTTGACCCATAGGTTCCAAACGTAACAGTACACGCTTCCGAGTCATATTTCTCGATTGTGGCTAATGTCGGCCAAGCTTCTTGTCAGATTTCATAGCAGTGTGTCATGGGAAAATCTGGCTGCCTATCGTATTGGTTACAGCGCCCTCGGTGTTCTAACACCTTCAACATGAGACGAAAAATTGTCCAGATTTTCTATTGTACAATAAACTGTCAGGTATATAAGAAATCAACTCTGTTCGGGAACTACTTGCATTGCCCGGCAACAAACATGTCTCGTTTTGATTTTTTTTTTTAATTTCTTCTTTCTTCAGAAATGTCGATGATTCTTTTACGGTTTTTTTTTTAAATCTTTAAAGAGAATTCTAATTAAAATTCAATTCGACTCAATAATGGGTAGGTTGGTTTAAAGGGGAAAATGAAGACAAGAAGAGAAAAGTATAGGGGTATTTGTATTATTTTGATCATACTCACCTCTGTGGTTGTGCCGTTTATCTGCCATTTTAGCTCGGCCATCAGGATTTCTACCCCAATGGAGGAATGGACATGCCGGGTTGCCCGTTCTGGTCGGTAACATGTGATCACAGTCGAGCTGTGGAATATTACATCGAGAGCATTTGGAACACGTGCTCATTCACGGCCAAAGAGAGAGCCGCGACGTGGGAAGACATTGACGACGGTTTGGCTGTGGCTTGCACGAGCTCTGACTGCCCACAAATGGGCTACAGGGCCGACAAATCCAAGGGTGAGGGCGCCTTCTATCTCACCACGAACGGAGATGAACCCTATTGCCAGGGATGAGGAGAATATTAATGATCGATTGAAAATAATCTACGCATTCCATTACACCGACAGAGTGAAACTGAAAAGAAAAGTAATGCATGCAGAGTAGTATAGAGATCCCTCCGATGCAAAATGTTAGACAACGTCAAATTGACCAATCAGACGATGAGGGCATAATATATCATTTGCAGATGAAACAAAAACCCAGCATTAGTGTTTCAAAATAGTTCTAAAATTTGAGTTAGGGATAGAAACAACCAATGTAAAAATTTGAACCAGTATAATCGATAAGTATTGTTAAATATACAAAATGTGAACTTTTATGTAAAAATATTTCCAGACTAAACCGTCCACACTTTTATGGTTATATGAGAAAAATAGTGATATCTCCTTATATTTTAGGCTTCATTGCAAAAAACAAACAAACAAACAAACAAACCCAAAACTATGTATCAGGATGTTCTGTGATACAAATGACCTACACATACGCTTCAAAAGTGACATCTTGAAAATTATCATTGCTCCCAAAGGTAAACAGGACCTTTAAGAAATTGAAGACTATTGTATTTGTCAGTCGAAATCTCGGATACAACCAACTTGAAAGAGGAGGGCCCTGTAGCCCTAGAGCCAATTCTGACCATGCTACTGTCTCTTTATCCTACTCACATTTAGCTCCCCAGGCAACGTCGAAAATTGTCATCAATCTATCAAATTAAGTCACGGGGGATTCTGAAACAATATGATCACAATGATTATCATCTCGTCTTCAGTATTGTTGGCAAATGTGAATTTCTTCCGCAATCTGTGTATAAAGCGAAAAGTTAAGGAGAACTGCTTCATATTTTTTTAAAAACAAAGTTAACATGAGACAAATCCTCAGTTAACGTGGTCTTCTCAATTGAATGATCAGTTAAAAGTGTAGCCATTTAGAGACGCTTGGTCATCGTGATCCCGAAGTAAACGGTGGCATTGACCCATAGGGCTTAAATGACAGAGCAGTTTTCATTTTACATGATGAAATAAAGAGTTTTATTTTCAGTTTTAGTTTAAAAATGGGTTGTGTGTCATTTTTGAACATTTTAATGGAAGTCAAGCATCAGCTAGAACGAAATTAAACATTTCCAGTGATACTTCAGTTGTCACATAACTAGGTATATTTTTTAGGTCATGATTAAATGAAGAGCTTGCTTCTAAAAGGCGCTAAATCCATCATTTTTCAATGGATTTAGCGCCTTTTAGAAACAAGCTCTTCAAATATATCCGAGGTTTTAACAGCTTTAATCTGAAATTAAAAAGAGTGGAGTTACCTCGTTTCGGAATCAAACTCTTCAAATACTAGCAACCAAAGATAGTAGAGATTAGTTGAGCGTCTTTGCTAGCAACAAAGGGTAAAAATCATGAGAGGAAAATACAGGTTTTAATCATAGAAGTTTTTTTTTTCTTGGACTTGATTTATTAACCTTTGATATAAGAGACGTTACCGCAACTTCCAAACAACTTCTTTAAAATTAAAGCTAAGCCATAGCTGTGTCGTTTTCACGGTTAATTTGCATTAATGTAAAGGGTGCTTATGTATCCTAACGAAAGGCTGGGATTGGTAACAGGTCAAAACAATTTTGACATTCAACGAATGCCAATAAAAACGACATTTGTATTGGTAAATTATTTCCCACTTTGGACTTTCCAAGTCAAAATAAGATGAAACTAAGGTGTTTTACTGCTTTGAAAACATATCACATTATGACGCAACGAGTATCAGGGGTTTACGTATATAAGCACTTTGCACATTTTTGTGCGTGGCGCCATGAAGTATTTAGGCGATGATAAATTCATGCCATTTTGTAGGGAAGATCGCTGTATCAGCACTGGTATCATACGTTTCTAGTTCGCTATCTCTACCCCTTCCCCTTTCCACGCTTCTCCTTGCCACGACTGGTTCCATATAATTTATGTGTTGATAAAAAGAGAAAACGCATGTCAAATTTGTAGAAGGACTTCTTAACTCTCTGTACCGACAGATAAGAACATTGCATTCAGTGACTAATTAAAAAAAAGAGATAAAGAAAAATATAACTTAAATCAATAAAGTAGAATTATATGCAGCATTAGATATCAGCTTTACGTGTTATGATTCTTTCTGTACAGGTGTAGTGTGTGAATATCAAAATCTAGCATCTCAGACAATGCCAGAATAGCGTGATAGAAATTTGTACCGAATCTCGCTCTCCCTCTCTCCTCTCTTTCACTTCCTCTGTGTCATTTTTGTCATTGTTATTGGAAGAGTGAGTCCTATGTACTTGGACCTGGGAGAGTTTAATGGTTTTCCTTGAAGTGTTGTTGATAAGTGGTCTAAGATGCCAGAGGATGACGCAATGTCATCGACCTTGCACTTTTTTCTTGCGTGAACGTATGTGATGCATTGAGTGTGTGTGTGTGTGTGTGTGTGTGTGTGTGTGTGTGTGTGTAATTCGGTACTTTAGTATTCTGTGGGCAAATATACGATAAAGATAGCAAATATAAATTGATATTGAACTCGATCCCACTCCCACACACACCCTTGCACAAAAATCAAGCGTTAATCTATTTCAAATCTTGTAATCCTGGTAATAGAGCCAAAATCTTTATTGTGATGAAATATTGTATGAGTATAAAATTATCCAGGCCTACGTAGCTTTGGCAACTTTGCAATTCTAGAAATTATTCAAAAGATGCACATGGTATACAATTTACCCAATTGCTTTCTGACGACAATTCAACCTGCACCACAAGAAACGGACAAATTAATGTTGTTGATAATAAAGATGTTAAATAGCATAATTATCGTTTCTATTTATGTCGTTTTTATAGGAAAAATTGTTATAAAAGGGAAGTCGTAACGTCCACATATATTTACTGTTTGACCAAGGAACTTAGCAAATATCCCCCCCCCAAAAAAAAAACAAAAACAAAAAACAACCCAACAACAAACCAACTGGAACTAACAAGAAGAATTTCGACTTTTAAGAATATTTTGTTTCTTAAAAGAAAGAAAAATCAATTCTCTATACTAAGAAACGGATAGTAGCAAGAGAAGTGAAACATAAATGTTCACTCATACGCATATAAAAATGTCAGAAATATTCACGCACACATAATGATAATCATTTACTAGTAACACGTATCAACACACACACACGAAATGTAAACACACTGACATGCATGTTTTGCATAAAAAAAAAAACTGGTGTGCCACTGTTATTGTACATCCATTTTACGCAGCTGTCCGTATTTATGTGCACAGGAAAGTTACGCCGTTCATTATTTTATTTGCTCACCTACAAAGGTATAATACAGGAGCCGCAGATTGGGGGGGGGGGGGACCCCATTAGTGCAAATTTCTGTTCTTGACCAACAATGTTCTAGAAATGTTGAAGCTTTTTAACTCTAGCAACAAATTATTGCGTTTCTGTCAGGTCATCATTCCTGGATTCGGTATTATACGCATACGTTGTCGGCCTAATTCTCTATCTTTTTGCTAGTAAAATAGCTAGACCTAGATGTAGCCCTATCTTATATGTTTAGGTCCTACGTTACTTCACCATTACCAAAATACAAAGTATTACGTTTACAGTTTTACTATATTTGGTATACATGTATTCCCATTGTACTATTTTAGCTGTTTTCCACATTGCTGTAAAGTATAAACTTGTTTGTTATTCCTCCATGATTTCAGGTTGGGCTGTTCAACAATAGTAAAAATTCAGTGTCATTTTCATTATTATCGTCAATATCAGAAGGTCAGATTGCAGGCATCAATATTGGTGATCAAACTCCAGCAGGAATATGTGTATGTGCGTGTGTGTGTGTGTGTGTGTGTGTGTGAAACAACCAAAGTTAAATCACTGGCAGATGGCATGATGACATACAGATATCGTGTTGATTTTTATTCAAATGCTCAGAAATTGGAGTTATACTCTTATTTCGATTTCTAAAACTTGATTGTTCATGTTGAAATAATCTTATGATGGTGGATCCTGACTCTCGTATGCTATACTTCCTTTCCTGAGGCTCATATTGTTATTGGGGGTATTATTGATATCAATTCACGAACATGCCTTTTGCTATTGTTAGTGTAATTATTAATATCATGCATTACTACGATTATTGTAAGTATTATAGTTATCCTCCCATTTTTCAAGGGCTAGTTCTTTTTGTCAAGCTCGTCTTCCAAATGATGGGTCATATCAACAGATTACCAATTTGTTCAGACCTGAAATTCCCATTATATTTTGAGGGCTTGTACATCAGCAGTAACATAAATACCTCATTAGCTGAATCTTCCTTGGTTTTTCCCCCTTGTAACCTCGTAGAGCCGGGTATCGATACTCAAGATTTTTTTTTCTAATGTGGATTGTTTATAATGATTATCTTATATGTTGAGTTTCGCAATGTTTTGAGAGGCTAGAGTGGAATCGAAACCACTGGTAACGTGACAATCGTGTTTCTCATTAACAATAACTCACAGACGTGTGATATTATCATACACACTGTGAGACGGTATTTGTGTTTCTTTCTGACCAGCCATTTGTCAGGTGCAGGGCTTTCATTTTGCACTTTTCATTAGAGAGCGATTGTTGATAGTAAAGCCTATTGGTACAGTTTTGGACTGGACGAGGATGGATCCCCAGCTCATAGACACCCAATTTGCCATCTACGGTACCTTCAACCCTACGGTGTCGGCCAAGGGTGAGGTGGAAGTGCCGTCCTCTACGTCCACCTCCCTGGTCGACGGGCGCGTGTCCCAGTGTGGAGACGATGCGAACTCGTACACCACCTCGGCCGCGATGGACAAAGAGGACGGGGACGACAAGGAAGAAAGTTTAACACCGTTTATCTCCTTGTCGCTCCTGATTTTGGGCACTTGGCGGAGACGTCGAAGATCGACTTTAAACGAAGCCGGAAGTGGTGACAATGACGACATAAATTTTCTCTCTCTCGAAGAATTTGACTCAGAGAAGGAGCCATATGCACGTATGTTTGTCTGACAGTAAAAAATGTGTGAATTATTATACCATGTCGTAGACATTATGAAGCCGAGAAACTGCTAGCATAAATAAGGCGATGTAGCCCAGAGCTAAGAATATTGAGATTTTACCTACAAAACTGACAGTTTGATAATGTTTCCGAATGCTATAACTAATGTGACAAAAAGACAACCTCCAGTATTTCGGGTGTTACAATGGTAATTGCAATTATCGTTACTCACAATATTGTCAAAAACATTTTTTTTTTACATGTACATAGCACTCTACATGCAGCTGTATTCAAAGAACTCCAAAATCAGCCTATCATCTGAGTCTGAGAACAAGTTCTTGGCAATTGTGTATGATAAAAAGAATACATGAACAGTTTCAGTGAGCGTGTGGGAAACGGAAGGCGTCGTTGAACAGAATTATATGCTTTCAGCAAGAGAAAAGATTAGATTTGATTATTGTATCAACGATGGATCAAGGCCACCGTCGGGATTGTCTCTGGGATTTATTGATCCCATAAGCATTCCTAAACATTTTAAGCTAAATCTTAGACAAATCTTACATTGAAAATAAGGATTCTGACTTGAAAACTTATAAGGCAAAAATTGGATTTTTCTCCGGCTAAGCCAAAAAGTTTCGAACACAGGCATTGTCTCATTAATCGTGGATAAACCATCAGACTCCTTGAATTTCAGGACGGAAACATAGTTTGGTTGGGTTCGTTGAAACTTGCCGCTGAAGCGGTCAATTCGAAATCCCCTTTTGTCATCATAATCGCAAATTGCTGAAATAAAAGAGAGAGTGCATTTCCAATTTGATGTGCCAATTGGTCTTTTTCCACTGATTCATATAAAATAACTCCTCATAAGAGCACAAACTAAGTATTGTATTGTAGTCTCGCATACAGGAATGGTTTATATGAAAATTTTAAAAAAATGTTTGCAAACGGTACACAAAAAGTGAGGGCATACTTCTTTCTTAGTGCACTTGTCAAAAGGTTTATATCGTCCTTTGTGTAATCTTGTCTGAATTTGTATCGTTATTGAAGGCTTCTTGATTTATGAATTTTCCCCGCCTGCTCACAGGTACTTGGCTTTCCATCGCGATAGACATCGCCACTCTACTGTATCTCTCTCTGGTGACATCAATGTTGATTGCCGATGGCTACGTGTACCTCCGCGAACTATGGGGCAAGTCTCGACAGCTGCTTTTCATGATTTCATACGTGACCTACCTTCTCCAAGTGATAATCATCCCTGTCTATGCCCTCTTCGTCAGAACCCGGGCTCTCTTGCTGTCTCCGAAAAAAATTCTGCGGTGTCCCCTTGATCCCCGCTTCCTTCGCCGTCGTTTGCGCGTCATTCGCGCTTCTCCGCATCAGGCTGCGATCAAAACTCGATTCGCACTCATCTTCATGAGCTGGCCAATTGCGCATGCTCTTCTCAGAGGCGTGGAATCCCTGGTGGTCGAACACCATTGTCAAATGCGCTTTTTCATTTTCAGCGATGTTGCCGCCGTTGTCGGCTTCGTGTGCTATGGCTTTTTCTGGTACATCATGTTCGTCAATCGCATTTCTCTCCACCTCCAAATGAATCACGCTTTGCGCATCATCCAGCGAAGTTCCTACACCCTCAATGTCGATGCTGCGCGCCGAAGTATCCGTCGCATTCATCATGACTACCTCGCTGTGCGCGAATTGATGGGGGTGTGGATGGCCTATACCATGGTAACCGCCACTTGGGGCATCATGTCGCGATTATCCTGGGACTACTCAATCTCCACGGGGGACGAGTCAGCGGCGGAATCGAGAGCTCGAATTTACCTCGAAGCCGTCATCTGGTCTGAGAAAACCATGTTCCTTGTCTATCCCTGTATTGCCCTCGGAGGGATGAACTTGGAGTACCTGTGGCAGAGATTCCGGTATGTCTTGGAGAGGATGCGCACTTACCAACATCGTTCGTTCTGGACCATGGTTCAGCTGCACACCTTATACATCAATAATATTGGCAGTCCAGAGCTGAAGTGGACGATAGTTTTCGCCCTTGTCGGTCCCTACCTGGCCATCCAGTCTCACTGGCAGGAGGAACAGAATGTGAAATTCTGGAATGGGCCCTTCAACTGCTCCACAAATTTTAATGGCACTGCTTGATACCAAAATAATATTACATTGAGTTCCCATATTGTTGTTGTTTTTAAAAAATATGATGTCACATTGATAGAGTTAGTTATGAGTTAGTTTATAGAGTTAGTAACATACGACAAAGACAGCCATTTTGATGATGGCATTTAGTCACGTTTAGTTTTTACGAAGAAATGATCTTCCCTCTCATTGTTTTTCCTGAACCACGTTTACTTTGAGATATATTTTCACTAATTGCATTCATTAATTTTGTTAAGAATGTTGACCAAATGAGGTGTAAAGAAAGCGACAAAGCTTTTTAAAAGCTCGTTTTGGCTCGGATACGTGACAAACCAAAATGAAAAAAAAAAAACAACAACCTTAGTTGTCGTATCATGTGCCATGTTTGTTGGTACCATGATACTAACTTGGCAATATTATCATTTCATAGAGCAGCTTTCTCAATCACAATAACAGGTGGTTTAGCGCTAAGTATTTATGTTATAATATCAGAAGAAAAAAAAGATGACCAAAGATTAGAAAATATGTGAAAATGCGCCACACTATTTTCTTTTATAAATTTATGCACTCTTGTTATAGGTCGTTGTTTTGTGCTTTTTGTGTAAATAAATTAGAAAGTACCCGCAAAATGAATATTCATATCCATTATATAGATATGAATTATAATCATGTATAAGTGTGTGTGTGTGTGTGTGTGTATGTGCATATGTGTTTGGGTAATCCAAATTTGTGCTCTTTAACATTATAATGCTTCTCATTTCTTCACCATCAGATATGGTAATCAATGTGGCGTTTTCATTTGCGTTTTTACTTTGACAACGTTTGATAATTACGACTCCCTTTTTTAGCACTGCAGTGACATATGACTTCGATCAACGCCGACAAGAAATGAATCAAGTCGACTCGTGAGGAAAAAAAAAGTGGTTGTCAACTGAATTAATAAATAGTTTATTTAATATTCATTGAAATGATAAGAAAACGTTATATGAAGTTCGTTTTTGCTTTTTCTTTTCTTTCTTTCTGCTCAGCTCATAGGTAGCTATGTCAATACAAAATATAGATTATATCGTAAAGTATGCTTTATTCTGTAGTATAAGATAATAATATGTTGTTCAAGACCGGGCTTTTGAAGGACATTTTGTGATCTATAGCCAAACATCGCCCACACAGATTTCCAAGCAAGGAAAGCGGAGCCGGGTCTTCCTCTGTATTTGAATACTGAACGTAACTGATAATCTTAACGAACATGATGAAGGGAGTGAACTCGACAATCACCGCTGATTTTGTGAAATAGTAAGGTCTTTTTTTTTTTTGGTTTTCTTTTCTTCGAAATTTAAGAAAGATAAAATTATACAAGGTGAGAAAATTTTCATTATCTGAAAAAACGCTTAATGTTTAAGAGGTTTGTTGATAACGCTTTGAGTAAAACGAGTGATTTAAGGAGCACATTCGAAGCAAAGAATACAGTCATTAAAACAAGACTGCGAGATATTGCACGCAAAAGCAATTAAGAGTGTTTCATGTATTACTGATACGTATCCATTTATGAGAAATCATGTACATATGATATGCAATATTCCTTAAACACGGTGAAATTGAATGTGCAAACGCACATGTTGTTCAAGTGTGCTTAAATCTGTGTAGAAAAGTAAAGCAAATAGAATGAATAGAAACGGCAGTAATCTTGGTAATTATGTAAAAGTTTTCACTATGTTTTGCCGGCCATGCTGTTTGCAACCACAAAGGCAAATTGATTGAGGCAATGACGTCATCACCCAATAATACTTCTCTAGATTGACACATTTTTTGAAAAATCAAAATCATGTTTGTTTGTATGTATGTTTGTTTGTTTTTTCTTATCGATAATATTCAGCAACTGCAGTTCCTATCCGTTAAACATTTCAACTCGACCATTCCAACGTTGCAGTGTAACTTGAAATGAAGAGTATAAGGTATGGTGCAATAAAGTACATTAAAAAAAGGAAAATAGAGTTGAATTTGTGAGCAGTTAAGTATGGGACACTAAGAAATGAGCTGATGACATCAACATCAAACCTCATTTGCTTTTTCAACAACATCGACTGGGATACCTCTCTTTTGTGGAAAAGAAAACAAATAAACATAACTACTCCTCAACTTATTTTATGTTTTATTATATCATACTATTCTGCGTATTGTTTGCGTAAAATTAACCATCTAATGGTATCATACTTTGATCAATGGACTGGCTGATATCATAATTCCATAGTCGAGAAAATACCTAACGAGAATTTGATCGATTACACGCTCTTACAACGCATTCGATTACTTTATATGTTATAAAGATGGACTGAGGCACATGCGTCGTGTACATAATGTTCTTATCATTCTTGGTTATATTTACGTAGCGTCTTTTTTTTTCAGTAACCAGGTAAATCAATGAATGAATTCACCATGTGGTATCTAAATTGTAAAAGGAAATTCAAACTTGCTGCAAAGACAATGCAACTGAAATGATTGCTAGAGAGAGTGCATGATTTTCTGTGTTAGCTTACATAAAATGTGACTTTTACTACTGATATTAAAAATATGCAAGACTACAATGAGATCCAAACAAGTAGATTCCCATTTATTACTGACATAAATCATTCGAAATCAATTAACTCTCTGATCTTATGATTTCTGGGGTTTTTTTTTTTCTCTCGAAACTGACGCTCGCTATTGTACATAGAATCATAAATGATGACGGCGAAAGATTTATTTGCTATATACGATTACTAATATACCTGTTCCTCTACAAGTTCGTGCCAAACGTTCAGACATAATGCACAGTAAAAAATGTATTGCTCATAATGCTTTTGTAAGATTTGGTAACAATAAAACAGCGGATGTCTAGCATATGTTGTGAGCATATTTGTTTTTTTGTTGTTGTTTACCTTTTAGTAGGGTAAAATACATTTACGTTTTGTTCCCCATTGCCCAATCTGTCTTGATGAGTCACTACGTGTCCAAATACGAAACTTGCGTCCATATGAACAGGATAAAAACGTGTGTTTCCATCTGATAGTTTCAAGCGAAGATCATTATCGTTATCTTTTTGAGAAAGAAGTGTCCTACAGTGCCTTCTTGTCGACGTTATGTTTTCCTGTTTCCCGCGAAAGTACGCTCGGACACATCAGAGCACAGACCAGATATAATAAGATGTGTTTTACATGGTAAGATTACAATACAGTGGCGGATCCAGAGGGGGCGTAAGAGGCGCACGCCCCCCTTATTTATCGTTAAAAACAAAAGAAATAAAAACGAAAAAAAATGAAATGAAACCCGGAAGTGGCATCAGAAATATTAGTTGCGCCCCCACCCCCTTTACAGAATTCCTGGATCCGCCCCTGCAATATCCTTGTTATAATTCATGTCAAATATTGACATCGCATGCATTCCGGCATGGAAATGCCAGTAATGTCCTTCTTTAAAATCATATGTGTGTGTGTGGGTGGGTGTGTGTGAGTGTGTGAGTGTGTGAGTGTGTGTGTGTGTGTGTGTGTGTGTGTGTGTGTAACTGATTGTGTTTGACTCTTCTTCTTCTTTTCTTCTGGGGACCTGCCCCCCCCCCCCCACATCTGCTTCCATGTAGGTTACTCTACACATAATCTCAATCATCCAATATGAATGTAACTTACTTCAGACTGATTTAATTTCATTTGGTGTCATGCAATATTATTATAGTCTTCATATACATTGAATTTACAAAATATATGTCACTTTTCATTGATCTCTGCGGATGTATGTTATAAATACAACACTGTATAATTTGTGCGGAAAATCAATCAATGAAATGAAAATGGAATGAAATATATCTTTAAAATACTGACATAACATATTAATCAAAATTAATCATTTCCCCGTATAGATCATGGCATAATTCAAAACTTGATAAGGTTTGTAACATATAGATTGCGCAATCCTCCTTAGTATATGCAAACAATTTATAAAATATAATTACATGTATATACAGAAACTTCTTGTCGAAAAGCAGAAGAGCGAGTTTCGAAGTAATGGTTTCAGAAAAACAAATGTCTTGTATGGAGAGAACCCTGTAGCTTTCTTCCCAGGCTTTTTCTCTTTATCAGACTTCTTACAATATTGTCTTAGAAACGCTTCCATCACATTGATTTCACGATGAAAGGGCTGCTCCGAGACCATCTCACAGCAAACAGAGACTACTTGCCACGTTCATTCTTGTTGCCATGTGAACAATTTATACCAAACGGTTCCCATACACCTTGCTTTAGAGACTGAAACTAACCACACAATGCAATCAAGCACAGTCACGCAGTGCTTACCTGTTTGTATATACATACCTCGATCTAGTCATTTCAGAAAAGTCATTTCAAAATTACTGTTTTGCGACCTATGAATAATCCACCGGTGGCTCAGCGATCAGTATGATACTAGTTGTAATTGTTTAAACTGCAATAATGGATATGATGCTGACGAGTTGGTTATTCATTCACTTATTGTACGACCACAGCACATCGAGTGAGGCACATTATGATAGCTGATAATTGATACTGCCACGCTGAGAGAATGGCGTGTGTACATCATCGATCAGACAGAACTGAATACGCAAACTACGGGGATAAAGCCAACTCCCTGTCCGTCTATCTAGGATTATGATTGTGACATTCTCCGGAAAAAATACAGCAGAATTGAATACAGATTAATTTCATCTGTAATTTCATTGATAATTGTATAAATAGATAAATAAAATGAATCATTGAATGAATTAAACGATTGAATTATGAAATAAATACTTATACATAAACAACTCTATTCCCTGTAATGTTAACAGTACGTCTATTATGATCAACTTTTCCAGAGTTCACTTCAATGTCTGATGAAACTGAAAAGGACAGTTGACCATTACTCTGATTTTGGTCTAATAGGGTACGCGAGAATCCTGGGGTGGTATTCTGAACACCGTTTTATCTCTGTTGTAACTTGTGTTGTAACTTGTGTTGTAAGTCTGTGAGTTACAACACCGCTAAAACAGTTGTAAATCGGTATTCTGAAAACTGTTTTAACGGAGTTGTAAGTCATGATAACCACGCCCATCGCAATAAACATATCCAATAGGAAATATTGTTAGAAGTAGCATCTAAGACATTTCAACCAATAAGATTGCTCCCTTGGGCAAATGCGCCTTGCTTAACTCTGCGCGTTTTAACAAGCGCTCATTCCCTGGCGTGCGCACAAATAGGACAATGGCATGCGCAGGTAAAGAGAGCCAGAGATGAAATAAAGTTACAACAGAAGCTTGATCATTATACCTTCTTACCGGTTTTGACGGATACAGTAGTTGGTGCGGTAGGGGATTCGCAAAGCTATCTCAGATTGAGTCTTTTTATTTGAAATTTTGTTTAAAAAATAAGATATCTGGCGTTCATAAGAGGAACGCAAATGTCATGGTTTATGGGGAGCTAGACGCTTCTAAATTAAGTTGTGTCCTTGCAATGCCATGTCATTATCATTGTTATTTCATTATTATCATTGTTATTATTGTTGTTGTTGTTGTTGTTGTCACCGTAATCTTCACAAGATATCTCATGCAGATCAATATCACGTCAAATTCCATCATGTAACCTTAGACTTCTTATACTTTTCTCAAGATTCGCGCCATCCCCAGCAATAAATATTTTTCAAACACCCAAAGGTACTGATAATGAATTCTTATTGGTGAAGATGGTGAAATCATATAAAAGAATGTTTAATATTTTGAAAGATATGTTTGAAATGAATAGTGCTTAAAACAAACTGCCGACGGTGCCGGTAACCTTTCTGTTTGTGTTTTATCTATATGCATAATTATACTACGCGTATGTACTTGCAATATGTTACCATTACCAAATTTTGTATTGTGGAATGAGTTTACATTTTGTCAAACTGCTATATCTTTTGCCTTTCTGTACATACATTGTTACTATTTTTTTGTATATCTTTTTTTATTTTGAACTCGCATACCACAATATTGAGTTAATGAATTATCTCACCATCTACCATAAGTTAAAACGAAAGTTACAACGCAGTTAAAACACCTTCCACCCTGTTTTATCTCAGAAGCATGAATTTGCACGGGGCATGACTTACAACAGAAGATAAAACAGTTTTCAGAATACCATGTAATCTAATGGGTGTTCAGGTTTGCGCCCACTGTTACGCGCGTGCGCATACCCTAAGACAATGGTATGCGCAGGCAAAGAATGCGCAAGATAAAACATAAGTTACAACAGAAGTTACAACAGAAGTTACAACAGAGATAAAACGGTGTTCAGAATACCGATTTGTTACAACAGACTTACAACAGAGATAAAACGGTCTCAGAATACCACCCAGTTGTCTAATCTTGATAATGATGATAAACGTATTAAAATTGACAAAATTGATAGAAAGATTAAGGCACAAGGTTGCTATTTTCTTTGCCAACACTTTGTGATTTTTTTTTTTTAAGTGATGATGACTTACCCTTTTAATTGAGATACCACTTGAATATGCAAACCATAAGACTCACTCATAGGTCAGCTACTGATCATAATTTTCAACTCAAAATGTTGTTGATCAATTTAGGTGATAAACTATTTTGATCTCTCTGTTTATATAATGTCATAAAGACAACGCAGCAATGAACAATCACGGTCAGGAAGACTGATGTGGTGTACTTAAAATCTTTAAATACAGCGAAATAGAAGAAAGTGACGATTTATGTTTTGTTTTGGTGTTGTTTTTTTGGGTGGGGGGGGGGGGTGGGGGGGGGTGGGGGAGGTGGGGGGGGGGTATTGACTCAGCTGTAATCATTGACACCACATGACAAGGACACCTTCGTGAACATGTCAGTTTGACACTATCCCAGAATTGTATCTCTCATAGTTTATCAGAAATCTACGATCATTCATCAGCATAAATAATCTTTAAATACAGCGAAATAGAAGAAAGTGACGATTTATGTTTTGTTTTGGTGTTTGTTTGTTTGTTTTGTGTGTTTTTTTTTTGGGGGGGGGAGGTGGGGTGGGGTATTGACACAGCTGTAATCATTGACACCACATGACAAGGACACCTTCGTGAACATGTCAGTTTGACACTATCCCAGAATTGTATCTCTCATAGTTTACCAGAAATCTACGATCATTCATCAGCATAAATAATTAATTCTTTGAACATTTCTCCTTCCAAGATATCTCACCCGGTGAAAATCAAAGCAAAAGGAAAGCATAAATCCATTTGATTTTGACTACATAAATTTTATGATTGTCATAAGGGAATCTCCTCAGAACAACGCCTCATCAATAGCTGGCGCCCTCATGCTTATTCGAATCATTCATTTGTAATTAGCAACCATCGTTCTTCTTGATCCACCGTGACGGCCCCTGAAGTCGCGGTATTTTCTTCCTCCCCTCTCCGTCGCGACAGCTCGTGTTCGCCGGTAGTAAGGTCCCGGGCGACCGGACTGCTGGTAATTTACCTCACCGCCATCGCACTCGCGGTAGTCCTGCTCAAGATGGTTGCCGTGGGAAGACGAAGACATCGTCGACCAGGACGACGAGGACTCACTGCCTTGATCGCTGAAGTCGTCAGGATGTGGTATTGATGGATGTACTTTGGTACGATCCTCATAGACGATCAAACGTTGCTGAACCCGCTGAAGTTCATCCTGGGAGGGCGAAAGAAATCTTTACTGTAATTACATTCTCATGTTTGTATGTTCTCTTCGTTGGACTCCTGGGGCCTGTTTCATAAAACTTGTCATCAGTGACAAGTTGTCATAGATGTGACAAGATACTGAAATCCTTGCAGCTGATTGGCTGAGAGCAAATCTGCCATAGAAATGTGGCAGTTGTCACTGATGACAAGTTTTATGAAACGGGCCCCGTTTGTTTTCTGATAGAGGGGAGCTCCGAGGTCATTCCCAACAAGCACCTTACGTTGCAATGGTAATGATAACACAGTGTTTTGAAGCTTCATCTTGAGTTGGATAGGCTAAACAACAACTACTAATCGATTTAATAATGCATACATGTACTTAAATAACGATGAAGATACCTTAGTTTTCTTAAGTTCTGCTCTTAGTTTCTTGTCTCCCCGTCGCGATTCCTTTGCGTCGGCTTCGTTTCTTTGTTCGGACTTTTCCGACTGACCGAGTCGCGCCGAAATATCGTGATTCTGTCTCCGAAGCTCCTCGATCTGGCTCTCGTAATGGAACATCTGTTGAACACTCAAACCGATATCGGATCCCGGTGGCACCTGGAAGTCATCTCGCTCTAGGCAGGGTACCGTCGAAAAAAATGTGCAAGGAGTAAAGAACAATCATGAGAAAAGACATTTCACATGGTACTCTATACAGCAGGCAATCTATCCCTGTATAGATACTAATAAGCTGGATGAAGGGAAGCAAAGGTTGGTGGAGGGGTCCGAGTCATCGACCTTTTCTCTTTGTGTCTGTCTGTTGGCATATCCCCCCCCCCCCCCCCAACCATCACCACCACCACCACCACCACTGCATTTGAAGGATCAGTGACGCCACGTTCAGGCGATTCATTTTCGGTGATTTTAACGGGTTTTCTAGATGATATGTGTGGCATCTGCTTACAGTAAGGATTCTTGTGCTAAATATTACAAGATCATATCCATGACTTTATCAATCATTCGTATTTCAAAGTGTGGACAAGGTTTGAAAATTCATCAGAGAAAAGAGTCACATTCCGCACTTTTCGTATGACATGTATGATGCCATGAGAAATGAGCAATAGAAGAACAATTGCAGGTGTTGTTTGATTGAAAAAATATAGCTCTGAAATCTACATTTTACGAAAAATACTGGTCCAATTCCCATCTCCTTATACCCCATACTGGTGTTGTTGCTGTTCTTGGTTGTTTTTATTAATGTTTGTATTAAACCTGGCAGTCAAGTGTAAAAGTGATATGGTTATAGAGTTCGTAAACAAGGAATTAAGTGGTGTTTTTTTTTTTCAATATCAAACGTTTTTCCGATAGCAGCTGCCATACTACCATAAGAAAGTGTGATTCAAATATAGGGCTTTTCAAATATTAGGTTGCTACAATAAAACAACCTTTGATAATAGAGAGTACAGATCTGGAAGCAAACTAGAATCAAAAGGTTCTGTGCTGTAAACAAAGAGATTATTGGTTGTAAATTACACGAGACTAGTTTGATTAGGGGAGATCGCCCTAGGTAATATTGCGACATAAAAAAGAACAAGTTTTATCTTGTTTGTTTTTGTAGTGTTGTTTTTTCTTTTATTTACTTATCTATTCATCTACTGTATAATATTCATCTTTGTACGTATGTATCTATTTATCTATATATCTATCTATCTATCTATCTATCTATCTATCTATCTATCTATCTATCTTTCTATCTCCTTCATCTGTATATTATATCCATCTATCATTCTGTCTATGTATTAAGGAAATCAGTTACTTACCAGTTTTTTCCGGCGGCAAGGTTGTGGCTCTGTCGGCACTCAAGTCGATGTTTGGTGGTGCTTTGCCGTCCTCCTCGAAACTCCACACCGCGCGACGAGGGAGACGGTTGAAAGGGCCCAAGCGGTATCCGGCTTTTACCTTCACACGGAACATCGGCAACGGCAACTAGAAGCGACACACACATTTATGTACACGCAAAACATCGAAAGATTCAGTCTCTTTAGTGTCTCGCATTGTTTCTTATAATCTGTAGAACATCTTACAGGTTCAATCCAATTCTAACATTGGCAAAGATTATTTCTAAGATTTTTTGTTTGTTGTTGTTTAGCTAACACCTCTCCCAAAGATCCGTATAAATATATATATGTATATAAAAACAGAATACTGAAAAAATATCATGAGTTTTCTGAATCCTTGATAAGCCGAAACAAATGTATTCCTCCATTTAAACGAAAGCGTGTCCAGACCTAATCAACTTTGAACAGGCTTGTACATATGGCTTAAAATTTTTTTTTTCAAGATTTGTTTTAGTTCATGTACAAAAATAGAATAAATGATGGGGTTCAATCGGGCTTGTCCATTTTTATTTCAAAGTCAGTACATGACACCGGATTATGTGAGACCGAAAACTTTTCATATGGGGCGGATGGCTAAACCCATGGAGCTATCACAGGTGTACTGAGAAGTTGTCGTTTTATAATCGAGGTTCAAGTCTCGGAGCCAGTGTTTGAGTTTGGCCTGTTCCTGATTGATTTGTCGGTGCATGCACACCTGGTGAAAACGTCAATACATATGATAGAAATGACTCACAGAGAGTCGCGATTGGATCATGACGGCATTGAATGACAATCAACATCGAAGTTATGCAATGATTGTGCTCTACCCGATTTGACAAGTTTACCTAGAGAATGCTCGGTTTATGAAGTAATACTTATTTCATCTGTATGATAATTACTTTCATTGCAAGTTGATTTGTATTTGAGCTTTACTGATTCGACTTTTTTTCAGGTTTGCATTCAGCTTCATTGTTTTATGCGAAATCAAATACATGTTGGTATATGTCATAGTAGTAGTAGTACTAGCACTAGTACAAGTAGTAATGTGTTGATGGTATAGTACTAGTGGTGGTATAGGTAGTAGTAGTACTGTAGTAGTATTTGGTAGCGGTAGAGTAGTAGTAGTAATAGTAGTAGTAGTAGTAGTAGTAGAAGTAGTAGAAGTAGTAGTAGTAGTACTTTGTAGTAGTAGTAGTAGAAGTAGTAGTAGTAGTAGTAGTAGTAGTTTATAGTAGTAGCATATCGGGGGCAAGGTGGCCTTAGTCCATTAACCTACCGATTTCCCGGTCAAGTCTTCAACATCCGTGATATTGAGCAGCTCCATAGTGTGCATCAAGGAGTCGAGGTAGGCTTCGAGACGCCAGTTACGATCGCCCAAAAACGTCCCCTCCACCAAAGCTCGCTGAAGCTGCTTCTCCAGGACGGCGATCCTGTCGCGCAGCTTCTCGTTCACCATCGTCATTGCCTGCTCGGGTTGATCGATGTCGGCTGATCGGCGGCTACGGCCTCATGGCCGCTGTGCTCGCTGCTAACGAACCGAGTGATGGCGCTCTTCCCAGGGTGATGTGGGAGAATGGTTGGGAGTGGGAATCCGGACCATGTTGGGCGTTGTAGCGAATCCCTGACCCCGAGAAGGTATCTGGTTTGCTGCCAAAAGTAGCCGGCATGTGTTGCCGTGGTGATGACGCCGGAAGCGACATGCAGTCTTCGTATACGCTTATGCTAGACGTGCTTGAGGACTGAGACGGGCTCTGCGGACCGTCGCAGCTTTCGTACGGTACCCCTTGGAGCCGGGAATGCCACACCCAAATTGCGGGTATGTAGGACTGACTGCGGCGTAACAAAGACCGGTGGCTGAAGATTCGACGGCGCCATTGGTAACCGAGGCTTCGAAGTGGTGAAAACTGCCAAGGGTTGATGGGCGTTGCGATCAATGGTAACGACTCTCTCAGGTGGAGTTCCCATGAGGACGCCGGGCGGAAGCACTACGGGGCAGCTCCACCGCTTCCGGGAATGAAGCGGGGAATTCCCTGCTCGTGACGAGGCTGTGGCACGTTGCATTCCACTTGCACTAATGGCATGACGTGTCGCCCATCATCCAATCCTGTAGCTGATTTGAGCATATCATTCATCAACATAAAATAACAAAGTTTCTTAAGATTTGAAGTCAAGCATATGCGTTTTGAGTATGGCTGGGATAGGCGGTAGACCTTGATAACAACATGGCCGGCGGAACCGGGGGGGGGGGGGGGGGTGGGGGCAGGGTGTGTTTGTGTGTGGGGGGGGGGATTCGGCCTCCGCTTTTTTTTTTTTTTTTTTTTGCACCATACAGCGGAATACATTGGGCCCCCACTTTTTTACCAGTGAAGTGCATAGGTGCACTAGAAAGAATGCAGCCTATGGAGACCTTGAAGTGTGCAGTGCCGCGAGGTTATGTTTTTGCGCTGAAGACTTTTTTTTGTTGCTTGTCAGCTGAAGAAACCCGAAAGTGGCACCAGAAGTTGCACTGAAAAACCCCGAAGTGCCCCCCCCCCACACTTTTGAAAACACTCCGCCGCCCTGCCCAATTAGCAAAATTTTTGCTACTTACCACTGATTTGTCCAATACACAATAGAAGTAATATAAACAAGCATGAAGCATGGAATGAGTATGGAAAGAATATCACGTAGGGAAGAATCGGATACCCTTGTTTCAGGCCTATCAGGTTTATGTTGAATTACTTATTGAATTCAATTATTTTTATATTTTATTTATTTTTCATTTTTTTGGTTGTTGTGGTCACTTAAAAAGCAATGACTTCTTAGTAAGCAAGCAAAAAGAGGACACCGGCTTGAAGTATCCTCCATAGGAATGTGGGTAAAGTGTTTTCCCCATCAGAGAGCAAAGCTAGTTGCTGTATGGCCCTCGAACCACAGGCCTTCAGTTCAATAAAGTGGCCATGAGTGATGTGGTCTGGATATCCGTGGTCTGCAGAGCTCATCCCAATTGTGTCTAGCGTTGCTCTGAAGGTCACTGCTATACAGAGCTACAGCATATTTTAAACTGCAATACAAGGGTCATAGACCTATTAGCTAGGAGTGGTTCTAAGAAGCTTCAACTTTACTATGACCGTGATGTCGCCCAAATCGAGTGAAATGGTATAAACAGAAGAGGGCAATAAAGATGACTAAAATGAATGACGTTTATGGTAAAGTTAGACCTACATTTATATAAACATGGCGTGACTGACTAAGTTTTCCACTTTGTGTTAAGATCATAGACAATTCTTGCAAAAGACCCAAAGTTTGTAACAGTTGAAACAATCTAATTTGTCAATCATGAAGGATGCAACAGAGGTAGTGACACGTTAACCTCGAGCAAATATAGTATTCTTTTATGGGAGGCGCATTATCCCCCATAATGAGGAAGGAAGAAACAACGAGGAAATAACAGTGATTTTATGGGTTAAAGGACAACGAGATCGATTAATCCGAGACCACGGATAACCTTTCTGAAAACCAACGCCAGGAAATAATGTCGACCCAAAACTGGATGCATCTTCCTCATCTTCTCTCTCCACCCCCCCCCCCCCCAATCAAATGTGAATATGATGTCGATTATTAACATTAAGCACTAAATGCTGGTACTGTGTTGGCAAACACGAAGGCTGATAATGTTACTCACGTTTCGTTGTAGGCTGTGACGTTGGATTTTTGTGTTGAATCAGTCGGAGATGCTGAACGTATGGAAATCTGCTGGCTGTTTCATCTACGCTCAACCTTCAACTGATGATTGTTATGCTTTTTCAGTGCGCATTATGCGCCCTAGAAGCGCGCGTCAAAATACCACATGGCGCTTGCTAGTTACGTCATAACAACCTACTTTCTGCTCGCCTAGCAATATTCTATAAAGCATCCTATGGAATGCGCAGAAAGGTTTTTTTTTTGTGTGTGTGTGTCAAATGTCGCTGTTGTTTTTACCTCCGCCAAGGGAGGAGGTTATGTTTTCATACCGTTTGTTTGTTTGTTTGTTCGTCCCTGTGCAAAATAAATCAGAAATTTCTTAACGAATTTAGATGAAACTTATAGGAAAGGTTGAGAATGACACAAGTAACAAACGATTAAATTTTGGTAGTGATCCGAGAAATTTTTTCGGGAATTTATGAAGGATTTTTGATATTTTGACGGGTAGGGTCAATGAACATGGGAGTTCAAGCTGCGCGTTTTTGAGGTTTCAAGCGCACAAATACGTGCTCTAGTTTCTGCTAGGGCGAGGCGCGCCGCGCAGCTGAAGGTTTATGACGTAACAAAGGCTTCTATACTGGGAAACTCGGCGATTTTTCAGCATGACAAATTGTGATCACTGATCTCTATGGAAGAGCCCAAAGAGCGTTTACCCACAGAGGAGAAAACCTCTTTGGAAGAGCAAGATCACCGGTGGAAAGTAGCTGCTTGGCGGAGGTCTGCGCTCTCGGAGTGCTTTTAGTTTTCTTTGTTCTGCATGGTTGTTGATATTGATTGTGCACATGCACTAATTCCATCCCTGAATATTTTCTGTATTCCGTGATGACATAATATCACATATCACTAGAAGATAAAATCGTTACCTCGTCCTGTTCTCACGAAATACAGCGACTATCTACGGTAAGGTGTCATACTCATAATTATCAGACGATGCCTTCCCTCTTATATTTCGTGAACGAGCAGGTGGTATGATAACCACCTGAAGTAGGTCCTTACTAATAATACCATTGAGTACTCCTACCCAGTGGTCTTATAGAACACAGTAATCACGGAGGTGGAGAGTCTCTCTATTGCAAACTCCTTGCAATGACATCTATGTCAGGACCCATTGCCACACACGCACACACACACACACACACACACACACACACACACACAACTGCACAAACACATCAACAGACCAAAAACTGCAACAACAACAAATCAATGCTATCAATATCGATAAAGACTGTTGCAATCAATAAATACATGCAATCATTTCACTTCACTAGAACAAAGTCACGGGCACTTTGGGTTCACTTCGTGATTAACAACTGGCAAGAGACTGATGAGATCCACAGGCATTCATCCGGTTGTACTGACCAAACTTCCTTCAACAAAGAAGCTCGTATCACTTCTCTCTTATAAAATACGGGAAAATGGCTAGAGGATCAAGACTTTCCGGTGTACACGCAATCGAGTTGTTATTTCCTTACATTTGTTGTTCCTCGTATTTTTTTTTCTATCATTGTCAACATGATTCTAGCTGTGTCGAACTACACAGGAGAAAAAAAAAAACACCCAAAACTTAGCACCATGCCACAGCAATTGATATGTTTCACGTCAAAATGAGGAATGACAGGAATATTATTTGCAGATCACATGACTTTCGCTTTTGCACCAAAAGAAGAAAGAAAGAAAGAAAGAAAGAAAAGAAGTTGTTATGCACCTTCGACCTGAAGAATACACAGCTATGGAAGTGTGTAAAATAGTTAGACTTGAGAAGTTTAAATGGTTGATCTTGACAAGACATGTATAAAGTCCTATCTGGATGGAATCATAATCGACTTCCCTTCTGTGCTTCGTCTCTTTTGTTCGCTTTGTTTCCTGCAGTCAGGCATTCGTCACTCATTCAAAAATGTGTTGCTCTTCGCATTATAGTTTTACTTTAAATCGATCGTCGGCTTGTTCGCAATCGGCTCACTTGGATCACTGGCTTTGATTGATTGTTATTATCTTGCACAGGTCGCATACAGACCACCTGTGTCATCAGCAGTGATGACCGCTGTGCCCACCTCATGAACCTGTATAACAGAGGACCCGTGAGTCCCTTTCAGGTTGCTGCAGAGATCCTTCATACGTCACAAAAGACCAGCATCGCGGTGTACAGAAATTTGGACTGTCTCATTAGGACGCAAGAAGTTGGATAGAATAATAGTCTTTTACGGAACTGTGACGTTGTGCTAGTAGATCAGCGTCTCAGAATTTGATCTTTCCTTTGCGATGTCTAGATTATCCCAAATGAAACTAAACAAAACAAGCGGTGTTATATGAAATCTCCCCCTAGTTATATGGAAAGGGTTCATGGTACATATCAGAGGCCCTACGGAAAGGTCGATTGCTTGCTAGATCCGGGTGTATTAACCCCATTTTCCCGAGGCAGCGGATAAGACAGCATTATATAAATGACAAGTGAAGAGATTCGTTTTGTGACTTGAAGCTCAACACCTTTGACCTTCACGCATCACTTTACTTACACGCAGAGACTCGCTTTCTACACCAGAGACAAAAAGCAGTGGCAACAAAACGGGACGCTCCCTAAAAAGTTTTGCGATCTCGCAGATTCCGTAACAACCGAGCACGAATCGGATGAAGTGTATCTCGGAGGAATACATCATCATTAATGCTTGGAGGAACCATGAAGGCCAGCTGGTGCTACAGGACGCTGCTCAGCGTTGTCCTTCTCTCCATCGTTCTACATTACAGCGATGCCATCACCCTGTCCCTGGATGATGAAAACGTCTGCAATAGAACTGTTAAGTACGTTGAATTATCTCTTTTATTTCACAATAAATCAAACCATTGTGTGGGGCGTTGTTTTTTCTTTTTTTCAGCCCGTTGTTTCTGAAAAGGGTCCGTAACACGCAAAATACCTATTCGTTTGTCTCACTTAATCTAATTGATGATAAATGATGAGTTTGTAAATTTTATTGTATATTTCTTTTCCTTCGAATGTCAGATAGAGATTTATAATGATGATGATGGAGAATTGTGTTTTGACCGATTATGATTATCGCATGAACTTGTGCCTGCATGTTAGCATGACAAAACTTATCTGTTCGGCAACTTATAAAAGAAGGGATGCAGAGTACCAGATACAATTATCATGTTAAATTGATAACACTGTTGTTCCATTGGGCGGGCGTAAAGTGGTACTTTGGGGGGGGGGGGGGAAATGTACTACTGATTGGCGGTTATGATGAAAGCAAATTGATATCCATTGTTGCTCGGTTGATATAAGACCGTGGACTCTTCATCTTAAAGAAGAAACCCCCCTCCAGAATAACTACATTTCAAAAGAAAGAGAAAATATTCTCTACAGAACGATCCAAAAATGACAATATCGGATAAGAAATGAGGAAGAATTTCACATTTTTAGGAAAACATTTCTTGACTAGTCATTATGAATATCCAAACAGGACGATGTCATGCCCTCACAATTTCTTATTCATTTCATCTTATACAGAAATGACAAAAATCTCATCCGCTGTATGAATACATGTATAAAACTTGTCTTAAGACCAACGAAAATAAGAAAAAAAGAACGATGTTTACTCTGATATAATATCTTGGTATGGGAACATAATTTAACTTGTATTACCTAAAAATATTTTCTCCCGAATTTCTTATAATAACATAAATGAAAAAATTGTCACGGTATAACATCATCAACTCGCTCATTTGAATATTAACAGGGACTGATCAAGAAATATTTTCCGAAAAAATTGAAATTTCAAAATATCATAATCTTCTTTACTTTTTATCCGATTGTTGTCATTTTTGTACCATTCTGTAGGGAATTATTTTCTCTTTCGTTTGAAATGTATCTATTTTGGGGTGGATTTCTTCTTTAAGGTCATGGTTCAAGCCCACTGGAGATGAGCGTACTAGTATACATTAGGGGCGGATCCAGGAATCCCGTAAAGAGGGGGCGCCTTACAAAATTAACGGAGGGAGGGGCACGTACCCCTCCCCCATTTTTTAAATTTCTTTTGTTTTTAACAAAAAAAGGGAGCGCGCCCGGTGCGCTCCCCCCCCCCCCCCCCCCCCCCCCCCGATCCCTCACTGTACAGTGCTTCGTCCCAACATGGAGTGGGACTTTGGCTTCACATACGTAAACGCTAGAGAAATTTATATAGAGGGAACATTCTTTGGGATGATTTAAGTATACCCCAAATTCAGTTGATTCGGTCCCTGGACAAAAGTTGAAGCGGGATATCATCATACAATGTATTTGCATTTCGAACTCTTTCAAGCAATTATTTCTGACGAATTTACAACAGACATTTAGCTCAAAAGTTGTATCGACATGACCGGAAAAGTGGTTAAACATTATAATAGGGACTAGCTGTATACGGATATATGGTAATGGATGATAAAAATAAGTTTAACATTTACAGCAGGCAAAGTTAAGATAATCATAAATGCCAGTCTACGTTTTATCTGATCAGTCAAAGATGAAGCAGAACGCATATCAGTGTTATTATCATATTATACCATAATAAATATCAATATAATTATACTTATGCTAAAGTTTTCGTCGTAAATGCGGAAGGCAAGTGTAGCCTGTGCTACAGTAACTGCTAACTCGTTGTCAACAACAATAAATCAGTCAGCGCACATAATTTCGTTGAACTTGGATTCTTGTTATTCAGCGTCAAACGATGATCCAATGATCATTATCAGACACAAATTACAACGATGCTGCTACAGTATAAACTTCAATTGACAGTTACACTGATGTGACGTAGCTTCACATAAATGGTTTTGGCGGTAATGCTGATATGACTTGACACGACGATGCAACATGACGTGACGATGACGTCATGCGATGATGCATTTGACGGTATGACGTGACGGTTTACTGAAATAAGCAAATAATGAATTGACAGGTTACTATACGAATCGACTCATAGCTATAGCTATAATAATTCATCAACGATCCCTAATCCTACAAATATAACATATTTACACTTGAAGCATACATGTGTAGTTGTGTGACTTTATACACAAGCTTAATGGTTTGTCATTATTACTGCGAATTTGGTATACATCGCCATAAGCCCAAATATGATTCGGTATATATCTTGTTAAATGAATAACCTTTAGTTATTTATTGGTCAAAACAATTGAATTCCCATATGAAAGTGAAAATGTATTTCTTGTTAGTAAAAATTCCATGAATTTGTATCTCAACCCAAGTAAATATGTAACTCAATACTTGTGTATTATATCACACAACATAATAGTAAAGACTATCCTTCAAAACATATCATACAAACTCAATATGAGCCTTCGTAAACAGCATGCAAGTATATCGATTATGAACTTATATCGGTCATGAATATAATACAATATATATAGATACTGTTAGGTCACTCTTCATGTTAGATATCTGATTACGGCAAAGTATACTGAAAAGGCTGTATTGTATATCGCAATCTATCTCGTCATGAGTTCCGTACGATCCATAATCAAATGATGGAGTATTCTTGGAGAATAATGACTTTAGCCTTATGGTAGTTGCTGTAGTCGCTACCCTGACAATATGAAATATTGAGTAAAGGCTTAAACATAATAAATGTGAAACGATGAATTGGTTGAACTTACCAACTGTTTTAAACCCCGTTTTCCTAATGGACATGATCGATCGGTGTTTAATATTGAACAGTGGCACATCATCTCAGTTTTATACAACAGAACACTCTCCTAACCCCTTGCAGCGAAGAGAGGTTCCTTTGTTCTCTCTTCTCATCATTGTTCTCTCCCCCCTACTCTAATGTATAAAACAATCTTGGAGAACTCTCCTCCAGTGTACCAAACTCCGTTAATTTACCAAACTCTGTTATCTTAATAAGATACAGCTAAGCTGTAGTTTTAGTTGTGTGCATATAATCTAAAGGAAAGAACACTTGGTGTACACATGTATTATACCTTCTACTGGGTGTATTAAAAGTCATGGGAGGAATATTACTCTATGCCGCAACAGCAAGTTATATGATTGAGTACTTTATTCACCTACATTAACAGATTCAAGCACAGAGACTGTCTAATGGATCTGAAAAGACAGAAACGAAGGACAAATCAGTACTTAATGTTTCCAATCATTGTTTCTTTCTTTTTTTTTTCTTCTTCTTTTTCTCGCCTCTGACATCTCAATGAATAACGTTTATTTATTTATAGGCCAAAACAATAATAAATAACCATATGAAAGTGAAAATGTATTTCTTGTAAGTAAAAATTCCATGGATTTGTATCTCAACCCGAGTAAATATGTAACTCAATACTTGTGTATTATATCACACAACAATAGTAAAGACTATCATTCAAAACAACAAACTCAATATGAGCCTTCGTAAACAGCATGCAAGTATATCGATTATGAGTTTATATCGGTCTTGAATATAATACAATATAATCTATGATACTGTTCCGCCACTCTTCATGTTAGATATCTGATTACAGCAAAGTATGCTGAAAAGGCTGTATTGTATATCGCAATCTATCTCGTCATGAGTTCCGTACGATCCATAATCAAATGATGGAGTATTCTTGGAGAATAATGACTTCAGCCTCATGGTCGTTGCTGTAGTTGCTACCCTGACAATATGCACTATTGAACTATTGAGAAAAGGCTTAAACATAATAAATGTGAAACGATGAATTGGTTGAACTTACCAACTGTTTTAAACCCCGTTTTCCTATTGGACATGATCGGTGTTTAATATTGAACAGCGGCACATCATCTCAGTTTTATACAACAGAACACTCTCCTAACCCCTTGCAGCGAAGAGAGGTTCCTTTGTTCTCTCTTCTCATCACTGTTCTCTCTCCCCTACTCTAATGTATAAAACAATCTTGGAGAACTCTCCTCCAGTGTACCAAACTCCGTTAATTTACCAAACTCTGTTATCTTAATAAGATACAGCTAAGCTGTAGTTTTAGTTGTGTGCATATAATCTAAAGGAAAGAACACTTGGTGTACACATGTATTATACCTTCTACTCGGTGTATTAAAAGTCATGGGAGGATTATTACTCTATGCCGCAACAGCAAGTTATATGATTGAGCATTCACCTACAATAACAGATTCAAGCGCAGAGACTGTCTAATGGATCTGAAAAGACAGAAACGAAGGACAAATCAGTACTTATTGTTTCCAATTACTGTTTCTTCTTCTTCTTCTTCTTCTTTTTCTCGCCTGTGACATCTCATTTTCTCCCCAAAACCATTAGCTTTCAGATAATCTTTTACTTATAGTCTCTTAATTTTCCTGATTGGTGATCTGATTAATGAGACACTTACTTCTGTGAATAATAAAAAAAAATACTCACTCTGTTTTAAGATAATTGCCATGACGATGGTTAGACTGATCCGTTTTGCGATTAAAAGCCTCATTATTTTTTTTTTTCTTTTTAACCGGTACGTATGTTTTCGGGATCGCGGCGGTCGCTGTAGAAGAAATTCGCTGGGTTTTAGATATAGGCATGAAGGCGACTTCTAACTAAAATATCACATAGGCGCCTTTTTCAGGAGCAGAAAGCAAGCTGGAGAAAATGCGGTTTTAAGTTTGAGAAAAGATTCATCTAATCTCACTTCATTTCATTTCATTTATTTCATTCCTTCTTTCTTTTTCGTCAACATAACACGAAATGAATCAGAAGATATAACATAGGCATGTATTCGACTTTACATGGTAGATAATGTTTAACAAATACGAAATTATACATGCATATCGGCAAAATACAAAGTTATGTTTGGAGGGAAAAAAAGAAAGAAAGAACTGAGAGGTTCACTGAAAAACATGCCTGTAAATTGTGAACCACTCAAAGGATTCTTGTGAATACATTGTATAATACATTATACTTAGATGTATAAACGCTTATGTTTGTTATGTTTTGATTCAGTTCGTTTGTTTTGTGCGTCAATCTGTCATAAAGTTGACGCCCCGCCAAACGTTTCGCTACTACTTCTAGAATAGAAATTGCTTTCAGGGCAAATCAGGGCATTGTCAGATTAATCTTTGTTCTTTATACCCTCCTTTTCCCCTACCAAAGCGAAACTATCCAATCTACCGTTGAGTTCTCAAGAACAAGACTCACGAGCCGTCTAAACAGATGTGGCTGGTACCGCTGTAGGACGTACAGGTAAGTCTTGAGTCATCGCCTCTTAAAGGATATAAAAGTAGGCCTATAGCATTGGTTGAGGTGAGGATTTAGCTTTTGAATTTTTGCAAGATACTTACCAATACGTTATAAATGTTAAAGAGCATGCAATTTGAGAGGAAATCAAAGTCAATTTGACGAAAATTGGTTTTGAAGTGGCTGAGATATGCAAAAACAAAGTAAAACAAAGCGATCCTATAAAGGTGGGTCCCACGTTTTATAGGATCGCTTTGTTTGGGATATCTCAGCCATTTGAAAACCAATTTTCATCAAATGAACAATGAATTCCTTTGTAAGAATCATACATTCTTTCATATTTCATAAGAGGTTTCTCATTACCTCGAAAAAAAAAATCATCATAAAAAAATGCAGGAAAAGTGAAGCCCCTCTCAACTGAAACTGTATACCATCCCTTCAATTTAGCCTATCAAATAGCAGAAATTTAGATTTTGTCCCATCCTTATATTGGCACCTCCTAATTTCAACTGCACAGATCGGAAGGAAAATATGATCGAATCTGTGAGATGTGAACAAAATAGGAAACTACCTTACTAAAAATATGAATAAGAATAGATCCGGGAAACGGTAGATATATTCTAAATAAACTCATTGGCCCGAATTCACGAAGGTGGTACAAATGAAACCATGGTTTAACCCATGGACAAAAACCATGGAGCGCCAAGTGTCGCACGGAATATTTCGATGCGAAATTGGTCATTTCGTCGACAAAATGACCGTTTCGCTAACGAAATTATCATTTCGTGGACGAAATGTTCATTTAGTTACAAAATGTTGTCATTTCGTTACAAAATAATCATTTCATCGACGAAATGATTGATTTCGTAACGAAATATTCCATGCGACACTCGGCGCTCCATGGGTTTTGTCCATGGTTTAAACCATGGTTTCATTTGTACCACCTTCGTGAATTCGGGCCTATAAAGTCAACTCCCTTCAGCCCCGACAATCTGTTTTGAACTCAAAACATGTCACAGAGTCCGGTCAACACGTTGAGACAATAAGAACTAAGATTTTGAGCATGTGATGCTCCTTTAAAAGGAAAGTTATGTACCTAATTATAGAAACATTTCCATTTATTCATTATGATATCATGGTGTATGGAGCAGCCAGTCAAGCTTAAATACATTAATTTCATTCGACGGCATTTTGATTTTTCACCAACCATGTTTAAAGAGAAAATCCACCCAAAACAATCAATAGACTTCCAAAAAAAAAAGTGAAATATTCCTTACGATACAAAAATGAAAGAAATCGGAAAAGAAATAATGAAGATATGAAATATTGACATTTTAAATTTCACGTCTTGACCAATCGTTGTATGAATATTCAAATCAGCAAGTTGAGGAATGAGGATGTTCTCACAATTTCTTATTCGTTTCATATACCGAGACATAGCAAAAATCTCATACGTCAGCTAAATATAAACCTTACCTTAAAACCACCCAGAATAGAAAAGAACAGTTAACTCTGATATATTCCTTTACTGGTATTAGTTAAAGATAACAATGAAAAATTGTGAGGGTATGACATCAGCTGTCGTTCATAAGGACTGGTCAAGAAATGTGTATGTGTTCAAAAAAAAAGTGAAATGTGAAATTTCTTCTTTTAGTCCTTGAACAACAACTTATGATTCCTGCTTCCGACTTAAACATATACCCATATATCGTTTCCATCCTGCTAAAACTGGCGTTTCAACTATTTTTGCCTTCGATTTGGTTTTTAGTAAGTTTCTTTCTTTTCCAAAAAATCAAAATAAGTAGGCCTAAATGAACAAATAAATAAACAAATTCCAATACAAAACACAATGTCTTGGATCTACTCTATCACCTCTGGTACGTAAATAATAAGAGTTTCTGAAAAAAAAAAATGTCGATTGCATTGTTTAGCCGTACTGGGACCTTTACAGTGGTATGTCCTGAATGATCTACTGTCAATTTTTGCACGAAGCGCCATCAAGCGGCAACTTAACACGTCGCTATGATGGAGCAACTCGTATGAAACATGGAGATAAAAAGAGGGCGAAACCACGAATCAAACCGCCATAAAGCCAATGTGAAACTTCGAATGTTATCTCTATGAAAGGTATTACACTTGTAATCGAACCACCCCAGTGATAACATTTTGTGGGAAAAAAGAAGAAATAAACACAAAACAAGAATAATCTTTTAAACTGGGAACTCAGTTGAGAATGGCTTCTGATTGTATCATTAGCACAATATCAAACTTCCGTTAGTAAATAATATTCTGCACACCAATGTGTTGATGTGTCCAAATTAACAACAAAGAAAGAAGAATATGTGTGGTGGTGTGATGAGGGAATTTCCCAAGTTCACTATTGACCAGTTGTGCTCCAAACAATAAATTGCACGTATAGACCGTTTGTGTAAAGTGGGAAGATATATAATGAATATTTAAACACTTGAAAAAAAATATGAATCATATACACTTATAATGTCGTTCAAGTAAAACGGAAACTTTGCAATATAGATGTACATTTACTTAGTTTGCAAGTTTAGTAAATGAATTTAAACGTTTGCATGGACGTGTGCTCTTCACTTTTACTCTGTTTTCTGTTTGTTTTTCTGTTCTGTACTATGGGAAACTTAGTTCCTGGAACGTATCCTCATTTTATTTAAAACACCATCAGGATCGTATTAGGGACGAAAAAGAGGATGCTTGTATGTGTGTGTCTTGTGTTATGTTGTGTGTTTGTTTGTTTGTATGTGTGTGTGTATGTGTGTGTGTGTGTGTTTGTGTGTGTGTATGTGTAATGTGTTGCTGTATGTCACTACACGGTGCGCTAAAGAACACCTGCATAGATTTGGATATGCATCATCTGATTATGTTCCTTATGTTTCCTTTCCTATACTTACAAAATTCTTGCTTTTCCATCCGTGAGATTGATAGTGTGGACTTTATGTCGTTATAATAAAATTTGTGTTATCTTGTCATGAATTAATTTGTATATTGTTTATATGAAAAAGAAAGAAAAATAAAAGATAGACAAAAATACAGAAAACATTATGTAGAAGCATTCGGGACGAGAATCTGTCCGACTTCCGTGAGAGGATATTTACACAAACAACATTTGTTTGTGTAAATGTTTATGAGAGAAATGTTAAGAAAAAAAAAAGACATTATGGTTGAATATTTTGAGTTGCACTCTGTTGAAATGGAGACAATAAAATAGATCATGGAGGGCTATATGAAGTTCAGAAAAAAGGAAAGAGAGGATATTTTCTTGATCTTGATGAAATCGCACTTCCTGTTCTCTGCCACCTCCAGAATAGAAACAACGAGAGACAGGAGGATTATAACCGAGGTGCGACAGAAATCAGTCTTGGGCTGCTGTGACGGCTGGCGAACCAACACTAATGGCACCTGCACCACACGTGAGTTTCACCCACTGAAGTCTTCGTCAAACTATTATCTTCCACACATTTTCCCGCCCTACATTCTTCCGCCTCTCTCGACCCAGCTCCTCCTCGATCTCCTCTGGCTCTGTTTGTCTAGTGTCACGAGGCGTAATAACTATTGTACGAGGGACTCTCCCCACGGAGAATATTCAAGATTACGCCATTTTCTCTCTTTCTCTGCTCAATGTCATTTAATTAATATCCATCAACTGCTTTCATATTATGCAAAGGTGGCATGAAATGGGCCGGTTGTCACGCTGGAGTTTATGATACATGCAATGAAAATACTATCAGATCATGCACATTGGAAACACAATAATACAGTGTATTTCAATCATGGAGCGCTATACAACACACTGTAGGACCCTATACACATATCGCTCCACGATTGCGTATGATTATCATTTGACTCGGTATGTTTTCCCCGATGGCTTACTTGATTCTTGTATTATTTTTCATATATGATTTCCTCGATCTCCCTCCCGTTGCTTCTTTTCTATTTTTCGTTTATGCGTCCTTCCTTTTCTTGCGGCTTTCCGACATTCCGAGAAAAAACATGACCTGTTGACCTGCGGTTAGATTGGATTACAAGTGAGTACGGTCGAGGAATACACACTTTGATCGAAGAATGTGGGGTCGAGAAATGTATGAACTTCGAGCAACAATTTTAACTGTTCTGCATCGAGTGCGTGACAGAATATGTGGGCGAGGGTAGAAGGTGGATGGGGGTGTGCTTTATGTGTGAGTGCGTTTTCCATTTATCGCCCAATACTTACCAGAATTACAAAACAGATGACACGAATCTTGGAACATGTGAGTGTTAATTTATACAAATCAAAAAATGAAATAAAAATAATGATTAATATCATTACTGAATTGAACTAGGCCATGGACGGTTTTATTTCACTTGCCTGCCCAAGACGTATGTGATGAATAGTGACCCGACAGCACATTGGCACGACGAAGAACTGCGGTGCACCGCACGCACGACCGTACGCACGCATGTTACCCGCGTGTGGGGAAGCACACAAAAGAAATCGCGACGCGGATCGAACAGGTGTAACCGGAGGTTACCACGCGATCTATCGCATGATGCATGAGCACGAATGCGCGTCAAGTTACTTCTGGTGAGGTCATAGCCATGTAGAGAGTTCACTTCAACGAACTGGGAAACGAGGGGGGAAAGACGGATGTCCTTCATCTCAAGTGAGAAGGCAACCGTAGCCCTACTGAGTGGAAAAAAAAACAATCATATAAAAATAATATTGTTTGGTAGTTGACCGACTTTTAAAGTCAACCGATCGATCGGTAACATAATTATTCACACTCGGCATTTTCTTGTATCCGTGGTTCAAAGAAATCACATTTTTCGCGTTGATTTATTTAAGAGTTGCAAGTAATGTTAAATCTCTTTTGACTGAGCTAAATTCACAAATGACGTCGTTTTTTCATATTACATATTCACGTTGTGCCTATGAAAGCCAATTAGAAAATTTTGATATGATGGCATCATCGCTGTAGTTAATTTGCTTACATGTTTATTAGTCTGATTAATTCGTATTGAGAGAAAGTGAGACAGTTTTGAAATATGACATCTTTTTTTTTGTCATTTCATTTCTAACTATTATTACTATTAAATTTTATAGAGGTGGATCGTTGTTTATCAATATCACCTTCAATATTGAAAGGGGTTTCCCCCTTATGTCATAATCAAACAACTAGATGTCATTGCAATACAAAATCTAACAATGTTCAAAGGGTTAACTTATACCCATATACGTATATAGGCCTACATGTGGACTCAGCGAATGTAGAAAGATATACGTGTAACACTCGGTGTAAAAAAGATAAGGAAAATCAACCTCAGTATGCATGTGGATTGAGTGAATGAAGAAAAAAAATGTGAGGGGGATCGAATTTACGTGTTTTATACACAGAGACTCAATGAATGCAGAACAGAAAATCAAGAGGGCCGGGGGATATTCCTTTAACATTACATGCGGATTCAAATGAATGCAAAAATATCGGAAGTATATATTAATCATTTGTGAAGTCTGAGGAAACAAAATCGTTCTACAAATAATGTTATGGTCAATAATTATTCCATCTGCCTTCTGAAAGAGTCAGGTGCTATTTCATTCTGGTACAAATATATATATCTTTCTAGTTTCTTTGTATCACTGCCCAATTGTGACATCACAAATTGTTCTAGATTGCTTTAAAAAAATGTGTTTTTCACATAAGAAACACAAACCATTAGGAGAGTTATTTGAGTAATAATATATCAGCGCATCCGCCTGTCAGCTAGTCCAAGGAGGTGCTAAGTACCACGGTGCCTCCTTGGTCAAACCGTACAGGCTGGAGTCAAACCACTATACGACATGCAAGCCTTGATAGGAGGGCGCAACACCGAAACAAGAAACAAGGGATATTACACGGATCGATAACCAGCATGACGGAGCTCCAATACAGTCGCAGCGGACGATGTGATCGACCCACGTGGCATTAATCTCAAAAACTGACATTGGACCACTACTACAACGAAGTGAAAGTGATTCGCGAATAGTTTGCAGAGCATAGATTTGAAGCTAATGTGCTAACAGTTCAGCCAAGCAATATTTCAAAACACGTGCGCGGAGTCTTGCGGGCGTGCACATGACTCTTATCTTTACAGTAGGCCTACAGTAGTGACTGCTACGTTTTGAACGTCAAGATGGAGCGGGGAGTCGTGGTGGGATGCAGTGAAGTTCTCCTTCGCTGGAGCATCGCCCTGTTAAGTTTGGTCTTCTGCTTTTCCCTTCTAATCATGCCCGGTGGAATTTTGCCAGCGAACGCAATAGATGCAAATGGCACAAACGTGTGCAGTATCAACGGAACGTGAGTATTATGATTTCTAACTTTCTGTAGGGCCTGTGGAAATAGAAGCAGGTAGAGGTTGTTGGGGATTTTAGGCAGTCCCACACTACAGACGTACGACATTTTGAACTCCCACTATTTATGCTTGCGTTGTCATAACATTTTTATTATTTTTTTTTCATCTGGGGTCGCGTAGAGGAATGCGACCCACGTCTAGATCGCTACTAGAAGTGAAAGCCCACACCGTTTGAAGCTCACCTCTCTTCAGTCTTACAGCTATGAACGAAATCAGTGATAGGCATTTCCTTCACTGATAACGATGTTTACATTGAAGTTGGAGCAAGTTTGATATTTGGTTCATATATATATTATGCAAAAGTGAGGTTGCTAGAAAAACCGTTGGAGCAAGTTTGATATTTGGTTCATGCCATATGCAAAAGTGAAGCTGCTGAACAAACCGTGTAAAAAGTTAGCCCAAGTGCTTATAAAAGTAATTTTAAGTGTTTTGCGTGCATGAAGATGTGTATAACGTATACATTTTATATATTCACCTAAATATTTTCTGCTGTATATATATGCTTTCACTGTTTTCAAACGTAATTAATTGTCCCAAACACAGGCACAAAAAGTGGAAAGCTAGCTAGGCGATAAAGTCTTCGCGTCGTCATGTTTTTGGTTGATCATATCTAAACTCCAACCATTTAATAATAATAATTTTCTCTCTAAAAGTCATTGATACTCGACTGTCTCAAGACGTGAATGGCATTCTTCTCGTCGATTTCCCTCCAAAATAGGCACTTGAGTGAAGTCATTCGTGCATGTCAATAGGATACGTATGAGTTGATGACTATGACTATAAGTCGTTGGGGTCATCCCACTTGGGTGTACGTCACGAGACCGACACACACGAGTCATACAGCCCTCGAGTTCGACATTGAAAACAGGTTCATGAGTTATACAGCTCACGAGTCATACAGCCCATGAGTTCGACACGAGGCAAATAAAGCCCATGAGTTCGACGCTAGGTAAAAACAGAACACGAGTTCGACAGATACAACGCGGGGCTCGATGTGTCGGTCTCGTGGGCCTTATTAGCTCAGTGTCGTGAGGTGTGTGACTCGTGGGTGTCGGTCTCGTGACGTGCACCCAAGTCATCACCTGCTGTTCTATGTGGATGTCACTATTTTAATGGTAAAGTTTGAAACTGTACGATTATGTATAGGTATATTATTCTTCCCTGCAATTTGACTATAAATTTTGCCATTCTCTTGGGTGTACGTCACGAGACCGACACCCACGAGTCATACAGCCCACGAGTCATACAGCTCACAAGTCATACAGCCTATGAGTTATACTGCTCACGAGTCACACAGCCCATTAGTTTAACCAGGGAGGTGATGGTTCAACACTAAGCTAACACGACCCACGAGACCGTGTTGTATCTGTCAAACTCGTGGGCTGTTTTTAACCTAGTGTCGAACTCACGGGCTTTATTTGCCTATTAGTGTCGAACTCATATGGGCTGTATGACCCATGGACCTGTTTTCAATGTCGAACTCGTGGGCTGTATGACTCGTGGGTGTCGGTCTATACGTGGGATGTCCCCATTCTCCTTCATGTGCGAAAGCCTAACGTTGGCGTGGTATGAAAATAACATGCGTGGGGCACCTGGCATGGCAGGCCTATCACTGGTAATATACCCTTTGGATGGTAACATGTTCTGAAAGCACTCTTCCTTCAGTTGTTAAGTTACTTTGCAATACATGTATTTGCATTCTCAGCTATTTGAAAGTTGGCATATACTGCAAAAGCTGTAATTTCCTCTTGTATTCATTAATCGTTTTCTTTGTCGTCTTTATCTAGCGTATTTGCCGGCTAGATTTCAGTCGAATTTATAAATACATTGTAGGTAAAGATATTAACAACCACGGTGGGGAGGGGGGCACCCCCCTCCCACACCCTCCCCCCCCCCCCCCCTCGCTCGCTCCGCTCGCTTGGGCTCAGTCGCGTTCATGATATTCAGTGTAAAAAATTAATACAACAAGTTTATTTAAATGATACATTTTATAGGCAAATTGTTCAATAATAATCTACATCAAAATATAATATTGCTACCTTAACCCTAACCAGGCCGGGCTTTTTTGGGTGTTCTGTGGCCGGGGAGGGGTTGTTGTTGTTCATTTCCATCCGTGAAGATGACTGGATTCAACCCCCCGAGATCTCGGCCGTCGATCGCGCAATCGCCATGAAATTTGGCACGTGCATTACCTGTGGCGTAGTCTACCAAGCTATACAAAAAGAAATGGAAATTTTCGTCATAATCAATTATGCTAATATATGCATAAATTCATACATTTTGCTCTAAATCAGAAATTAAAGCTCCTAGATCCTAATTTTTGGTGAAAACATTCTTTGTAGCATTCCTAAGAATGTACTCGAAAAAAAATTGGTATCAAAATCAATTTGTTATGTATTTCATTGTTTTATGAAATTCTTATGTATTTCTTTGTTTGTTCGACCTTTTGTTTTATCATTTCTTTTCCGCAAAATTTATTACTTATTTCAAGCATAATTATGCTAAAATTAATTAGTTTCAGCCTATGAAAGTGAAAATAATCATATCTTTATGAATAAGAAGAGAAAACTCCATTTGTATAGACTTTATACACAAAATCACGTTTTTGAGCCATTTTCGGTCTGACAGGCATGTATAAAACGTTATGCAGCGTCGTAACGGTATGCTTGATTTTCGCGAAAATGGTGTCAAAAGATGCGCGAGACTGGAAAGTAAAAAGCCAGCGAACGGCGCGGTCAAAAGATTTCGCGTGGCGGAGTAGTCGCGAAAAAATGTCGAGGGGGGGGGGGTGATTCAACCCCCCCGGCCTTTTTAGGGTTAAACAAGTGGGACTGTTTCAAGTCGATAAAACGCGCAAAAAGCATCAAATTGCACCATTTATAACATCAAAATGCAAAAAATTCTCACCGTGGGAGGGGGGGGGGGGGGACACCCCCTCATGTTCTCATGTTCTACACATCACAAGCTGTAGTAGTCTCCTCGTCCCGCAGTGACTGAGCAGAAACTTCAAAATTCATAACTTTTTAACGGGTTATCCAATTTTCCTCAAAGTCTCACTGATGTGTTCTCCTAATATTGCTGCATTCACTCAGTCCATATGTCTGTGAAGGTTGACCTGTCCTTTAAAGTTGATTGGATCTTAATTTGATAACAATTCCAAGTAAAAATGATGCATGGGCAATATCACCTGATGCAATCTGTTTCGGGTGTTTTCGCCGGACTATTGTTATGAAAGTAACATGCTATACGCAAGTGATTGGTCTTTCTTTCTTATTATTATGCTACTTAGCTAAAAATACAACAATAAAAACCTTCTTTGTCATTTTCTGCAGGTTCAATGTGACGTACAACATTACAATAAAACAGTCATACCCACAGAGTTTCAGGAGAGGTTGCTTTTTGTTTTTGACCTGCACAGCCTATAGGCAAGTATCTGATTTTCTTCCTGTACTTTTCCTCCATGCCCCCTCCCTTTGCTTTCATCCCTCCTATCTTTCCAAGTCTTACTATAACTCTCCATTGTCCTTCATTAAGCCAGGCTTTCACCCGAATTCTTAGACTCTCGATCAAGTTTATTTGCATAGTTTACAATAAAAAAAGTACCTGGTGCACAGTTTTCAATGACAGTGTCCAGTAAGGTGAACATAATTTAAATTGCCATATCACTGAGATGCACAAATTCATTGTCTTGTGGTTATTAAGATTGATGAGATGACATATTCGATTCGTTTGAGCAACTAACAAATCATGGGCCTAAAGTATCTTTTTTATTCCTATGAAATTAATTTTATATTAAGACAAAAAAAAAAAAAACCAAACCCACTTCTACACTGTATTTACGTTCGAACTCGTCATAACGGTATAGTACCAATTGTAAGTACAAGGTTTGTGTAAAGCCAAAGGTATCCACGGCCATCTTTAACGTTCAGCGTACTGGATAAATACCATTTTATACTGCCGTGTACATTATATTTCGATGAACTGCAATATGTGCTGCAAAAGTGACCACAGGAGAGACATGAGAATCGAGTTATTGTCATTTTTCATGCAAATAACCAGTCTTTCTGGTCAAATTACGGTCTGCGTCTCTGTTTCGGCTCTGTCGCATTTCCCACAGGCTAGCGTATCGAGCTGTTATCATCCCGCAAACCCGAGAAGTGAACAAAACCGTTTCTGTCTGCTGTTCCGGATGGGCTACGACCAATACGACTAACTCGTGTCTCACTCGTAAGTTTGATGCCAGAGTAGGTGTACAGGCGCAATCTGGCTTCATTTTTAGTATTTACAAGACGCATATTAATTGTTTTCTCGATTGAGACGTGCAGTGTGTGAAAAGTGCACTTAACGACTGAGGAAAGCATGTAGAAGCCCTTCAGTTTGAAGAAACGCACTGCTCGTACCCCGCTTATTGCCGAAGCTGTGAATCCAACCAGAATTAGATATAGGCCCTAAATCGCAGTTTGCACGTAGTGTACTCTGTTGTCACGATGTTCAAAATTTTAATAAAATGTGATTGTTCAGACTGACTTTGTGTCAATTTTTTTTAAAGGGATGGTACAGTATTGGTGGAGATGAAAATTGGGTTTTTAGCTTTTTTGCGAGATACCAAGAAAACACTTATAAAGTAGTATAGAGCATACACTTTTAAGAGGAATTCAGAGTTCATTTGATGAAAATCGGGTTTGGAATGACTGAAATATCCAAAAATAAAGAAAAACAAAGCGATCGTAATAAAAGGTGGGTCCCACACTTTATTAGAATCGCTCTGTTTTGGATATCCCAGCCATTTCAAAACCAATTTTCATCAAATAAACGTTGAATTCCTCGTGGAATTACATGCTCTTTTATATTTCATAAGAGGTGTCTCATTATCTTACCAAAAAAATGTTAGAAACCTGAAATTATAGGTCTCAACCAAAATCATACGATCCCTTTAAAGCGAGTGAGACAAAGAAGAGGGAGAGAGAGGGAGAGAGAGTAAAATAAGATCCGATGAAACATGAGCTGCTGTGCTGTGGGTCGTGGTAGGAATATCAGGTATACCAACGCGAATTCTGGCGATTAGCCCAGGTGTGATTTTGTACAAGTATTATGATAATACTGAAGATACTGAAGATAGTAGTGATGCATGATAGTAATCATCGTTATTACTAATATTACAACAAAATTTACAATAATGGATTTTGTCATTGCAGTTTTTAAAGGAAACGCGCATTGAGGATAGGGATACATTAATGGAATGTATTCTTGTTTCAAATCTTGTTTTATTTCCGATGCCTAAGTATATATGGCATAGAGAATCTAAGAGAGAGCGATAATGTAGAAACGTAAGTAATTTGAGAAAATCTAACAACGTAAAGACACCTGTGTCTTGTGTACATCGTGTAATGCAAACACTAATGTTATTGTCTCTTCACTGTTCTTTTGTGTTTCATGATTGTCCGTCCGTTTGCGTGCCGTGTGCTTGCATGACTGTACCGTTGAACTGTTCTTTCATGTACATGTTTAGACCATGACTGTTACTGCTCCACATTTAGACGTATCACTCACGATTCCTCTTCAGTTCCGTGTAGGAGACGTTGAGGTTCTTTTGTCTTACAAGAGCGGGGGTGATGGGGTAATCCTTAATGTATATGAAAGGCTAAACCAAACGAGAATCACCCGATATGAAACTTGATATTTCGACGCATCGCCTGATCTTTCGCACCGACAGTAAATTTTGCATGGGCGGTGTATATGCTACGTTCAACTCCCGAGAGCGTGCGAGAGGTTCATGATAATAGGGAACTCCCCTGATGCGACCTTTGCTCTTTTCTTTTCCTAGCCTTCAAATGGGAATTTGCCCCATTTTGATATATATATATGTTTTTTCTTTGTGGATTCAATCCATGCAGAAACATTTTAGCACGACACAAGTCATCTTTGAAGGTTGAGGGAAATGCACAAGAGAAGTCCTCATATTTAAATTTTTCTAGCGTAATGAAAGAACAAATTAATTGACCTCAGGGAGAATGATATTAAAAGTAAAGTTCAGTGTCATATCAGTAAAAAGACGAGAAGATGTGTACTTTTTATAAAAATAGAACTTTGCGGAATTCTCATATGTTTCCTTTATAATCATTCTCCTACTCTGTGACATCACGAATTGTTTTAGTTTTCTCACCTTTAGCCATGACGGCACAAGAATCTTATCAAAACATTTCGTCAACGTTTCACTTTTGAACGGGTTGTTCGATCTTCCTCAAATATCACTGATGACACTAATGAAGGGGAACCATTGATCTTTGACCACACCCTGGCCCGCAGCCGCCCCCCCCCCCCCCCACACACACACCACGTCCACACACATTAAAAAGCGTTTACCAGCCCCTGTTACTGGTGGATTAATCCTGTCTTGGGTGATGACGACACTCTGCTCACTGATCCTGCAATACTAAATTTGAACTTGAACTTGAATTACTACTATATTACGAGAGGGCATTTGACAAAGACTAGTGCAGCCTGGTTGTGCCAGCAAACTTGGTAGTGCCTACTTTCCTATTAAGTTACCAGAGTATACTTCAGCCATACATTTCGCTCCTACACATGTCTATTATTTCATCAAGTACCACAATTTGCCATCGAAAGAGATGTGCTTTTTAATCACTTCGGTGGCAAACAAGTTTAGTTACGAAAACATAGATATCACATGCCATCACTACTGTAGCGTTATCTTCTTTTATACAACACCTCAGAATGATGTCGAATTGTGATTGGCCAAGAACATGTCACATGACATTCAATAGAAAATACCTATCAAACTCATTGAGAGTGACAGCCATACAATAGGCCCCTGGCATGGGCCTATAGCACGGCTCGAAGGTACTATAGCACGGCTTCGCGGGGGGCTACTAATGCATGGCCGCGCACAGAGTTCTGTGGCTCACACCCGTAGCAAAGCGCCAGCAAACTACATTGTACAGTGTACGTGCTGGCCGGCTGCGCTGCGCTGCCGGTAAGTCTCACAGACCAGGCGCGGCGGAGTACTGCAACGTAAACGTGTACGCGCAGTTACTTTACCTAGCTAGTTGCTTGTGTGTATCGCGCGGCCTGTATACACCTAGCGGTACTGCTGTGTTTTTACTTTTGACTCTGATCTGCTACGTGGACCACAGTGATCCCAACATCAAGACTTCATTTCAAGTTGAGAAACCGTAATTTGATTATTTTTCTGTGTTTTTATACAAAATCATTTTCGGAAATAGACAAAGTCTAGACCTACTACTAGATCTACCGACATCTCAGATCGACCTAACAGTCAGGCCTAACTCGATCTAACGTTAGCGTAGAATGGGTATAGACCCTGCGGAGTTCGTGATTCCTGTGACTGTGTGGTCGAATCATGACGAGTGTTTGAAAGCAGTACACAGGGTGGTTTACAATTCTCTGCCTAATTGTTACATTTATTTTTGGGCCTTCCTGAGTTGGCGGTCACTAATTTTGTATTGTGATTGTGGACAAGGTGTTGTATAAAACGAATAATTTATGATTTTGTTCGTGCATTGGGGCACGTAATACCGCACTCGGCGCGAGATTCGCCACTGGTCTATTCAACGCGGCGCTACGCGCCTTGTTGAATAGGCCAGTGGCTCATCTCGCGCCTCGTGCGATATTCGTGCCCTATGCACTCACAACTCATAAATTATTCGTATAATAATATCATGGAAGTCTGACTTAGGTCGCAATAAGGATCAAAAGATAGTTAGAGGGATCGTATAGTTTTTGTATGAGACCTAACCTCGGGTTTCTAACATTTTGGGGTGAGATTACGAGAAACCTCTTATAGGATATGAGCATGTAATTTCAAAAGGAATTCAACGTTTATTTGATGAAAATTGGTTTTGAAATGGCCGAGATACCCCAAACAGAGCAATCCTAATAAAATGTTGCACCCACCTTTTATTACGATCGCTTTGTTTTACTTTACCTTTGGATGTCTCAGCCATTCCAAAACCTATTTTCATCAAATAAACTTTGAATTCCTCTTGGAAAGGTACGCTCTCTACTATTTTACAAGCGACTTCTTGATATCTCGCAAAAAGTTAAAAGCCCAATTCTCACATCTAACAATACTGTATCATCCCTTTAAAGTAACACATGCAACCCAGAGTTTATACCGCGACAACGTCCGGGCTCGGGCATTTTGTGTGTGTGTGTGTGTGTGTGTGTGTGTGTGTTTACTCTGTCCGTTGAAACGGTCCTCGCAAAAATGTTTCCGATTTCTACCCTGTCAGCTAGGGTAATTACCCCAAAATTACTCCGACAACCCTTCTGTTACAGTGTACGTTCTCGCGGTAACAGTCCTTTCATGCCCTCAAGACACAATAGTCAAAACAGAATGGCACATCGCTCACGGATCATTTTGTTGTTGTTATTCTCCTTTTACGAGTGTGGGCAATGCACGCGCATGTGTGTAAATATGTATTAGTCCAGTCAAAATACGACAAAAAGTGGGTTAACCCACAACTAATTGCAACAGAAACGATTCCACTTGCATTTGACCCGGAAGAGCTATCAAAATAACATATTAAAAGTTCCCTATAATTCGAGTGGTGGATCAGTGTCTAATTTGCATAAATTCAAAATGGCCGCCATACAACCTGTTTATGCCTATATCTCGGGATACGTAACCAATAGAAAGTAAATTCCGGTGTCTAAACCTATGTTTTTTAGGTCAAGGAATACAATTATGTTATCTGTAGCAACTTTCAAGCATCCCTTTATATAGTTTTTGCATATATTTGCATATAATTACATGCAAAATGGCCGCCATATTGCTTGTGCAAGCCCGTATCTTCGTATACCATTAATGTAGTACACTCAGGAATAAGTCGCTATATATCTGGACATAAAACCCACAAAAAATATATTCTGGTGTCTAAACCTATGTTTTTTAGGTCAGGGAATACAATTATGATATTAGCAGTAACTTTCAAGCTTCCCTTTATACATTTTTTGGAATATATTTGCATTCAATAAATGCAAAATGGCCGCCATAATTCCTCTACAGGCTTATATCTCTATCTGTAAAAGGTACCCAGTGGTGGTGTCTATGGTCTTAATTTACTGCTGAAAGTCACTGTTGTAGAAAACGTTCCAATCAGGAATAATTACCTATATTTCACTAAAAATTTGCATATACTCTCTAAAAAAGAAAGAGTGAATTTTCACTCGATTTTCACTCCCCTTGGTAGTGACGTCAAGGATCACTAGAAGTGGAGTGAATTTCGAGTGAACAGAAATTTCACTCCAAAAGAGAGTGAAAAAAGACGGAAATGTTTTTGATGGGATGTTCACTCCTTTCTCACTCTAAATTCACTCCTGACGTATTTCACTCTTTTGTCAGTCGTTTTTCACTCCTTTCTCACTCTCAATTCACTCCTATTTATTTCACTCTTCTTTAACTCCGGAGGTTTTTCACTCCTTTTTCAATCTTTTTTCAATCCTTTTTCAATCTTTTTTCAATCCCAAACGGAATTACACTCTACATGAGCACACATCTCTATCACAGCACTCAGTGCACTAGTTATTCAACCCTGGAAGAAAAAGTGACAATGGTGATGAATTTGGGAATAATCTAGGTGGTCTGGAGCCATTTCTGGAGTAATGAATACTAATCAAACTAATACAAACAAAAACAGCAAGCAACGTTCATAATATAGATATTTGTTAATATTAATGCATGTATTTTGAAGCCAACGATCCACCACTGGTAGCCCAGTGCATTGCCAACTTTGTGTTCCAGTTTTGAAAGTCATTTATACCCGAGCTGGATCAATACATGAAACTGAATAAATATAAGCTAGTAATCCAATTGGCTGTTGTTTCATTCTTTCTTATTAATTTATTCTTTCTTTAAGTAGCATTGAGGGGGATATAAGAAGATAATGTACTAAATGCTACGCATGATATGTTTTTTTTTTTAATGAGCTGATTCTCTATATTAAATAAATGTGTGATGTCCACTGGATCACCTGAAATAAAACAAAAAGGAATATACCTCTTTAAATATCTAAATTTCAACTACAGAGAAGTACACCATTACAAACAGTCTTCATGTGCTGAGTATCTGGTTTTCCATGAATTATGTGGCCAATAATAATTATACATATTTTTATCATTTAAGAACAACTGTCACCATAATCATCACAAGGTCCTTGTAAATATGCCATTCTAGCTGTCATTCCCAAAGCTCTACAAATGAAGAGTTTGTTTGCAAAAATTGATAAGTCCATATGTGCCAAATGGAGATATTTGCGATTAAAGGTCAAGAAAAATACAGAGAATAATAAGAAAATGTTTGCTTCTTTTGATCATAACTTCAAAAATGTACCTTTATATGTAGTGACCAATATATAATTCAAAAGGCATTACTTTGTACTTTATGACAGAGACCGTACTTCAAAATCTTCAAAAATGGACATATCGGTTTTTGCGAACAAACTCTTCAAATATTAGCATCACACATTTCCCCGAAAATATGCCAAATTTATAAAGTTTGTGCAAAAGTGAAAAATTTACAAGTACCCTTCCTGAACATGTTTATTTTTCGACTACAAGTGAATATAATTATTGCATGTTCAATGATAAGCTACAAAAGACTTGCAAAGTATAGTCACCATCATCTATATCATAATACAAAAACAATTACACGTGTACCAGGAATTGTGATTGCTTTGAAAAATTGACAAAAATACAGAAATTTTCAATACTGCATGGTTAATCAAGTTTGGATCCTCTGTCATGTAACACAGTGATGCTCTACAAGTACATTGCACAAATACCTAAACATACTCGATCACAGAAGCATGGTCTTGACTTTAAGTAGGCTTTAGGTGGGGTATTTATGTAAATGATAGAGCCAGAGGGGGGCCTCCCTGAAACCCCCCAGACCTCGGCCATCAACCGTGTGATCATTACAAAATCCACACACAAATTGCCTGTGACATAATCTATAACATGGTAATGTTGATTTTCAACAAAAAAAAAAAGTCACTTGGCTAAATTATGCTAATTTGAGCATGAAATCAGACCATTTGCCATAACTAAAGTTCCAAAAAGGCACATTTTTTTGTTTTTTGTGTAAATATTCTTTCTAGCGTCCATAGCAAATGAAAGAGAAAAAAACTGTGCCATCAAAAAATTCTGAAGTATCTATTTTTTTTTCTATTTACTCATGTATTTCTTTGTTTCTTACTTTTTGTTTTTCATTGCCTTTTCAATGAAATTTGTCAGCGACACGTCCAGCATGAAAATATTTATGTTATTGATTACAATCAATAACCCCCCAAGATAATCATGCCTTCATGAAATTTGGCATGGAATGTCAAAGGGGAGGAGGGCTCGCAGCCCCCCCCCCCCCCAACCGGGCCTACTATTTATGGAAAAAGAATTGCAATCAATACAGTTGACACAACATGTATCATATCATTGATCTTCTTCACCTAAATAAGGCATCATTGTACAATATTGAACACTTGGAATCCTTCCGAGTTTTGCCAGATGTAGCAACAACTAATGCATGCAAACTGAATTTCTTATAGAGTGATTTCATGCTTGTGACATCATGTCGGCCACCATAATGGAGGCTTCCATAGCAAAGGCGATCAATATTCATTCATGCATGCCTCTCTAACAAAGGTGTTCTTTTGCCTTAGGTTTCCCTGAAGTAAACATTGCTGCAGCTTTTATATGCAGTCTTGATTTCTAGTCAGTTTAGGCAATTGACTTCATTAGGCTGCGTTCACATAGAAGTACAGTGTATACGGTATACGGTATTCGCTATTCGGGCACCCAGTACACCATCACCCTCACCGTCAACTTGCCATCCCATGCAGTGAGGATTTCTTCCTCCTACATCCCAGCAAATCTTATTAACAATGTCTAAACTGCATCAGAATGTCAGTCTACATGCTTATTTTTGCTAAAGGGCAAATCCAGACCAAAATTGTCATTATTTCATAAACGTGAGACGGTATACGCTGCAGGAAAATCGAACAAGCTCGATTCCCACTTTGCTACACTATTCTATGCTATTCGGTACATTCAAATAGTGCCCTCTTATGTAAACCGGTGTTAGGAAATCCTATCGTTCGATTCAAGCTATTTGCGTGCCCTCGAAAACGAGCCCCGAATACCCAAATAGTATACTTCTATGTGAACGCAGCCTTATGGTGGGCAATTGTGACATCGCTGCTAACACTCTATAACAAAATATGATTGTCAGTTGCAGGTTATCTTAATAATTTGTTATGAGGTCAAGGGAAGAATTATCCATAAGTTTGACTTGGCACATTAGTGAACTAATCTATTTGGCTCCATTTTCTCTAATGCCGTGGATTTATCAATGATGGGCTGCAGATGTTTCGTGGAAAAAGAAGTTGAACCAATTGAGCTTCTACCCACAAGTTTTTCAAAGTACAGTACATCAATTACATAAAGGTGAAAATGTACAAAATAACTCTGGGTCCCGTAACCCTAGGGATCAATGATTCCCATCAATTTTGTTTTATTTTTTTTAAAGATTTTTCCCTCTACTCCAAAGAAGATGGATGCAATAAATTTGAGCACATGCATATTGTACTGCATCACTGTTAATCAAAGGGGTGACAAATGTATGTGTTAACTTAATCACAACATGGAGACATGATCTTCATCCCAAGAGCATGGATGACCATTGGAAGATTCTACTATTTAGCAGCTATTTGTAGCATTCCCCCCCCCCCCAAAAAAAAAAAAAAAAGAAATGAGGGAAAGAAAAACAATGCATACGAGTGTCTGTCAACAGTTTTCTCTCTTGAATATTAGACCATAAAAAGGTTTTATTAAAGAATTGCCTGGAGAGAAGGGAGTGCTTAATCATGAGCGCAGCCAGATTCGTATCATGCGGAATGCCAAGCTGTGTGTGGCCAAACATTCTTTCATATGCTTGGAACACCTTACAGATGAATGTATTGATTATTAAACATGTGGCCATAAAGAGGAGATTTTTTCTTGACTATATAAGTCAAAACTATTTTCAGTTACTAGTATATACAACAATCAACAATTTAAAGCATTAACAATCACACATTCTATGCAACAAACTCTTTTCATCGGCGAGCCCTGGTCTACTTTTAATGTTGAAGTGCTACAGTACATCCTGGTAACAGCTTCATGCTAAACTACCGCTGAGCCTGATGAGGCTGACTCTTCAGCAAGAATGTAAGTTCCAACGTCAGAGGAGCATATACTGTATCTCAAAAGAGGAAAAAGCAAGGGTATTTAGACCTATATACCGATGGTAGCTGTCTCTTCTCATTCGGCTTCTAATCTGACGATGGAATGGTGCTCGGTCAGGGGCTTGGTGGGAGCTGCAACTACTCTCTCTCTCTCTGCCTGAGGTGATGAGTGGTGTCATAGCTCCTCAAAGTCTTCAAACGATACTCAATGAATCCATGATCCTTGCCATACAGGTATACTCCTGAAATACAATTGTATAAGAATGCATTGTAAGTCAAAGCTTTTTCTTGAGTCTCAACAAATTTGACTTTGGCACAGAGTTGACTATAACTGATGAAGATCTGATAGCAGTAGAAATACATGTAGTGGCATTCTTATGGAAGAAAACGAGAATAGGTTTATTATAAATGAACGGCGCAACTGGCATGTTGGAACTTAAGTTACATTACGTTACGTTGAAGTTAACGTTTATCGAACCTAAGTCATGGAATCAGGCCAATCTGCACACAACTTTATTAGACATCTATGAGAAGGTACCTCAAAGATTATAAAAAGTCCCCACATTGCCTGTATATTTGCACCATGAGTTAATTAAGAAATAGATGCAATTTCCCTGTAAAGGCCATTTTTTTTTTTTTTTTTTTTTGGGGGGGGGGGAGGGGTCATGCCCATAACCTGAAAAACTTTGGGTCCTTGCCCCCTAACTAAACAAGGATGATCAACTCCTTGTTTGGTTGCTTAATTCTGTCCACTAGCTCTTGAGAAAAGTTGAAAATGTTGAAGTTTTTGCAAGCTAGAATAAGATACCATGTTACAAGGTATGTCACTTAAGCTTTCTGCTAAAGAGGGCTAAAAAAGTTGTAGATCACATAAACTTACGAGTATAAACTTACATGTCCTTTTGCACCTTGTGTGGTGTCTCACAAAATGGGGTACTGCATCGCAACAGCCTTGGCTACAACATCCTTTGCTCACTACTTGGTATCTGAATTTAAAAAGAAAGCAAGAAGAATGTTAATCATATTCTAGGACACAAATATATAACATCAAAAATTTGGCCCTCATTTTAATCTTTTAAGGGGCTGAACTATTTTTTTTTCTTGGCATTAATTTCTATTGCTATTCAGTACCACTGTTTCAAGTACATTTATTGCTACTTGAGCCAGATATCAGTTAATACATATATGAAAATTTCATGCAGATAGGTTAAGTGTGAATGTGCACAGTTAGTAGAAAAATTTATACAAGATGTGATTATCCATTGAACTTCATGGCACATCAACTCCCACTTTTTTATTAATCATTGTGATGATTAAATCATAAGTATTAGGACTATTATCAAATCAATATACATGTGGCCCGATGGGGCTACCAAGAAAATAAGTCAGCGTGGAGTCTTGTAAACTGCATACACTCTGTTTACATGTCTCATACAAGTATACCAGTCTTTATTTTTAAATCTGTAACCATCACTTCATTAACAATGTTATACTTACCGGTCCCTTCTACTTTCTTTCTTCTTCTTCTTCTTCTTTTTTTTTTTTTTTTTTTTTTTGGGGGGGGGGGGGCAAATTTTAGTCTGCTTTTCTCTATACTTGAGAAAAAAAAAATGAACAGGCAAATTACATGGTTATATATTGGATGGAAATGTAGTACAAGACATGACAATGGGAAACTGGTATTCCAGACCAATTTTCAGTTATTATGATAATATAATATATGAATAATAATGATATTTTAAATAATTGAACTTACGCTGTACAGTTTTCTGCTTCCATTTGCAACAACAAATATGCTGCAATGATCTGGGTGTGCAGATGTCTCCTCAGAACAGTCAGATCCTTCCCTCAGCTTTTGAAGTATCTCTTCCCCCTTGAAGTGATGTCTGTGTTGAATTCCTGGGCAAATAAGTAAAATTTAATGGTTTTATGAATAATACAAATGGCATGAGGATAGTAGGTTCCTCCAGTTTACATTATAAACTTGAAGAGCAAAATCATTTAACATACATATTTGACATAAGCTCTACTTATACAACTCAAGACTGACCATAACATGGTTTTCACTTCTGTCGATACGGCAAGTACACGGTACCGTACACATTTTTCTTAAATACAAGTACTAACCTGTCAAGACATTCATTTTCAGAGGGAAGGACAGCTCCAAAACTGCTCCATGAAGTATCCTGAAAATCATTTCTTCAAACAAAATAAAACCAACCAAGCATTCAGTCTCTTAATGTAGCCTCTTATGTAATTACTAAGACTCTAGAATGTAAAATAAATATAAATCAATTTCAAACTAGTCTCCCTTCATTAATCATAGTGGAAAACAACAGAATAGCTTACAGCAGGGTTAATGCAATGGAAGTCCATATCTCAGAGTCTCCTTCGCTGATGTTGGCCCGGTGTTTCCAGCATTCGTCAACCCTGAATTCAATGGCTAGTCGTTGACCACATCTGGTACTTTGCAATCTGGTGATCTGCACCCTCTTCGTGTGACAGAGACTGTACAGCTATCAATATCTGTCTTTGTTCTCCAAATGATGACCCCTACACTGAGTTCCTTTAAATCACCATCACTCCCAAAGAGCTGTCATGTCTACGTCTTTATCTGGAGGAAAGTATGAAAATACAAGGTTCAGAAATGGATTTAGAACTCATTTCCACAAGACAATACTTATGCCGTTGTTTTGTCCACACAAATACTATAAGTGAGCACCAATACAAAAGCTAGTAGGCCTAATTACTTTTTTAGCTACATCAGCATATTTAATGTTAGAATTAAAGACCCAAAGATGATCTCTGCCAAATTTCAATACCGGTACCTAAGGTCACCCGTAACTTTCACAAATAAACAATGTTGAAAATAGTACCAGTCATCGTCTGCTACAAGGGGGATCGATCTCCATGATGTGTGAGTACGCTGATCTTCAGCTAGAAGTGTGATGTCACAGTGGACCAACACTTAACACGAACAGTACACGCATCATACTTCTTACCTAGTACATTGTACAGTAGTAGTAACTGTTAGATGATCACGACACATGACGTGCAAGCTAGTGTATGTGGTATTCTCCCAGCTGTTTGGATGCTCGAATGTAGCGGCAAATAAAAGTCCTTTTTACTACATACGGTACAGTGTAAATAATGAACAATAATCATAAATCACCAAATTTCACCATTCTTTATTACCGTACTGGTCGAGATCACCATCTCATCTGGCAACACAGACCAGTGTCAGTGATTCAGCTAGCGCTGTCAACTCAACAATAGCAATGTAGAGTACGTGTCTTGCGCTAGGCGCCTTCTTGCTTTAATTAGCACAGCTTAGCCTTAGTAACAGTTAAAGTTCGAAGCACAGCTTAGTAACAGTTAAAGTTCGATCTCTACACTCGACCACAGTAATAGTCCGGGAGCCAGCGGGGGTCAGCCTAGCTGAAAAGGTTACCAATTTTTATGTGTATAGCAATTTAGTACGTATGCCCCTGAGTATGGAAATGCACGTCTGGCTGGTCATCGGTGGTGGGTGTGGCCAGGAGAGCCACAGAAAGGACCCCCCAAAATTAGGCTAGCCTAGCTGGAAAAGTAACCCCATGAAAACAACTGGAACTTGTTCGTTACACTTACAGGATAAATGAATGACCATTGCCAGACGTTTTAAGTGGTGGGGGGTAGCCGCCAGACGCTCTTAAAGGCCCAACTCCAGCTAGGCTAGCCTAGCTGAAAAAGTAACCTCATGAAAGCCACTGGAACTTGTTCGTTACACTTACAGGATAAATGAATGACCACTGCCAGACGTTTTAAGTGGTGGGGGGTAGCCGCCAGACGCCCTTAAAGACCCAAATTTTTCCAGCTAGGCTAGCCTAGCTGAAAAAGTAACCTCATGAAACCCACTGGAACTTGTTCGTTACACTTACAGGATAAATGAATGACCATTGCCAGACGTTTTAAGTGGTGGGGGGTAGCCGCCAGACGCCCTTAAAGACCCAAATTTTTCCAGCTAGGCTAGCCTAGCTGAAAAAGTAACCTAATGTAACCCACTGGAACTTGTTCGTTACACTTACAGGATAAATGAATGACCATTGCCAGACGTTTTAAGTGGTGGGGGGTAGCCGCCAGACGCCCTTAAAGACCAAACTTTTTCCAGCTAGGCTTGCCTAGCTGGAAAGACCAAACTTTTTCCAGCTAGGCTTGCCTAGCTGAACAAGTAACCTTGTGAAACCCACTGGAACTTGTTCTTTACACTTACAGGATATATGCATGACCGTTGCCAGACGTTTTAAATGGTGGTGGTGGGGGGGGGGGGGGGGGGGAGGGGGGTGGCCGCCAGACGCCCTCAAAGACCCAATTTTACCAGCTAGACTAGCCTATATATAGCTGGAAAAATAACCTCCTGAAACCCACTGGAACTTGTTCTTGTGATACACTCAAAGGATAATTGAATGATTGTTGCCAGACAATAGCCGGCAGACGCCCCAAAGACCAAACTCTTACCAGCTAGGCTAGCCTAGCTGAAAATTAGGAAAGTAACCCCATGAAACCCACTGGAACTTGTTCTTACACTTACAGAATAAATGCATGACCGTTGCCAGACGCTTTAAGTGGTGGGGCGTAGCCCCCAGACGCTCTCAAAGACCCAATTTTACCAGCTATAAGGTTCACATATTTCAGAAATGATAGCAGTGTAATTCCATAACAATACCGCTTGCTTGCGAGTTCACCTGTCTATAATCTATGCATGCCTTATTCTTTTGTTCTGCTTCCTTGAGCCCCAACTCATGCATTCTTATGGTGACTCTCCCATGTCATCATCCTTGTTCATTGCAATTTGTTCTATTTTTTGAAAATATTCTTATTCTTCATCCCAATTATCACAAATTCTGAAACTCTGTCCTCAGTATAACTAATTCATAGTTGTACAAATGTAAAAATCTGAGAATCACCCGGAGGTCTCCTTTAATGGGGGAGTTTCTTGAGCGCACAGGGAAACATGCTTTGAAATATCAATAGGGCAAGTGTTGAGACGAAATACTGTAGAAATATGAGAATATACAGTGCTGTGGTTTTGGTAGAAGAAATAGGGTATCTGTATTTGTCCTCAGTGATAACCAAAAAACTTATTTGGAAAGAATAATAGACATCAAAAAAGAATTGCCCAATCAAACATGTCGGGATTTTTCTCAAACATCAGTGTTCTCATTTTCTTTGCAGTGTAAAACAAAAATAAAAAACGAAAAACAAAAAACAGGGCTGGGTACAGTATCCGGATGGAAATTGGTGGGATGGGCGTAAACCCGCGGGTATTATAACATACTGACGTGAAAAAAAAAACAAGACCAGAAACTACTTTCTTTCTGTGCCCTGGGGAGAAATATTCATCAATTGCATTTTTGAAATGTTGAAAATCACAACTTTTGATGAAATTGCGTCCTACAGTATCTCTTCTTATATGAAGGCTTTTTTTCTAATTAAGTTTCTTTCCTCTATGACCATGATAAAACAAACCCCTGATGATTAAAACAAAAGACAATCAAAACTTGGCAAATGAACTCTTCGGACATTAGCAAAAGGGAATAAATTAACAGTTTTTGAAAACACTTTATACAATTGTCTAATACTCCATCAAGCTCATAAAAAATACAATTCTACTGCAACAAGAAATCCATTCAGTAAGACTCGTCCTCGGTGTACAAAGCTTAAAATTCCAACTTTTTAAAAATAATGCCCCAGCTCTTAAATTTACTTTAAAAAGGGGAAGTAAAGCTCAACACCTTTGGCCTATGACTTTTTAGGTACCGTATCACCTTACGGTTGAGGAGATGGGTAAAGAAAAATTATTAATGAAATAAAACTTATAGGAACATGCTTCACATGACCTCACCGTTTTCTTCTCTTAAGAAAGAAACGAAATCTGAAAATTGTTCAAGAGTGTTTTTGAACATAGTACATTGCAAAAGCAGAAAAAAATCAGTGTTTTTAAGAAACATAACTCACAACAACAAGGAATTCCTGTCGTGTCTAGTATTGCACGTTTTTGGTTTGGAGGGTTTTGGATGCTAACATTTCAAGACAAGTTTATGCTCCGGCACTTCAATGAACTTAAATGTAAAGTAATGATCAACCTCTCTTGCCAATAAACTCAACATTTGCTGTTCTTCAGTAAAGCATATGACAGATACATATGAGAAACATGTCTAAAATTCATATGAATAAGCTCACAGCAACAACAAAAATATTATGTTATCAATAAACTAATACTGCATGTACTTAGTTTCGAGGGATTAAGATGCAAAATGTTATGACAAAAGCCCCTACGTGGCTACCAGCAATTAAACATCCTTCAACTTCTTTAGCAAATGAGCTCATGTGTATCATCTTCTTGTTGAGAAGACGAAGATGAGTAATGATAAAATAACCAAACTATCAACTTTCCTTTACATGTTTTACATGACATCATTATTGCCTTCTCGTAACGAAATTGAAAAAACCAGAACATCTGAAATTGTTCAAAATCGCTTCTTGATTACGATGAAAGCAAAGGAAACTTAGTGTTTGTAACCACTATGACACGTGTCTACAGATCTGTCATGCTCATAAGAAACGTAACTCACAGGATCATAATTTTATACAGTAAGTACTTGGTTTGGAGGACATTTAGATGCCAACTTTTCAAGAACAATACACCAGCACTTACATTAACTGATGAAAAAAAAAAGGAATGCTCAGCTTCTTTATCCAATTAGCTCATAGGTAATTCCTTGTAGTTGAAAAAAAAAAACCGAGTACACATAAAAATATAGACTTCCCGTAACATGTATCACAGGTCATGATCTCCACATTTGCTCCTCTTAACTTAAAAGAAATAAATATATATTTAAATTTGTTTTAAATGACCTTTAAACAATATGAAGAAAAAAATTCTGTGTCTGCAAAGGCTTGACACGTGTCTAATACTGGGTCACGCTCATATTAAACGTAGCTCACAGGAACAAGGAATTCACGTGTGTATAAAATAATACTGCAGAGAGGGTGCAAAGTTGAACCCTTTATTGAGGGTGCGAAAATGTTCCCTTGGGTACATCTTTCCACCCACACTAAGTGGTGCTAGATTGCACCTCTTCTTGAGGGTGCATCTTTCCACCCACACTAAGTGGTGCTAAGTTGCACCTTTCTTGAGGGTGCGATCTTGCACCCTTTACCTTTCGGCGCACCTTTGCACCCCGTGTTTATAGCCTTTACATCTTGGTGCAACTTTACATCCTTTCGTGAGGGTGCAAAGAAACACCCAAAGTTCCAAGATTGTGCCTTGTTTTGAGGGTGCAATCTTGGAACTTTGGGTGCTACTTTGTACCCGCAAGAAAGGGTGAAAGTTACACCCTCGGGAGCAACTTTGCCCCCTTGAAAAAGGCGCCACCTCGTACCTTTAGGTGCAACTTTATGCCCGAAGGATGCAAGAATGTACCCTCTCTTGAGGATGCAATCTTATGCCTTATTGGTATGATGTTGCACCTATGTGGTGCTTATTTGCTCCATGACTACTGCAAAATTGCTCCTTTAAAGGAGCAAGTCAGTGTCACTGCCTGCTCCTTTATAGGGGCAATATTGCCCATCATCTCAAGGTGCAACTTAGCATCACATAATCGGGTACGATTTATTTCCTTAACTACTCTAAACCTTGAATAGTGCGAACTGATGTAAGCCTATTTGCTCAGTATATAACTTATGTTGTTGTTGCACTCTGCAAAGTAAATAGGATTAGTGTAACTTGGATCTTGTGAATCATGAAATGTGTGTGCGTGTGGAATTTGTGAGTTGTGAAAATGCAAATGTAAAAGTTAACTTAGTTGTGTTTGAATAATATACTGAAACCAAAAATTTACCCAATTACCTATTCAATAAGGTGAGCACTATATCTATCAAATAGTTAACCTTCTCGGCAAGAGTATACATCTGCATGAAGGAAGAGGTGAAAATATGATATATGCAGTTGTCTGGATACGTTTTATTCAAAACGTTCTTGAATGCGTACTTATTCACATAATCTATAAGAATAACATATGCTTCTTACCAGTACTCAAAGCCTCTAAAACAAGAGCATGCTTCTGTACACTTCTAAAGTATACACCATTTCTTAAAAACAAAATGTAAGAGGATTTAAGAAGCTGTTTGTATGCATTCAAACGAATCCATATTTCTATCTAAAATCTAAAACGTGTCTTGTAAAAGGGGGATTCGTTTTATAATGACGATGCCAATTGTCTTAAAGTCCTTATCACGACATGTCTTGGAGTTCACGCTTATTGAAAACATGAGATTCTTGGCACGTAGATTACAACTATGGTTTAAAGAGTTAACTGAGATACGCATACCGTATACGGGCATTTCGATGAAAACATTTAAATACAAGGTACTGTAAATAATATGAAAATCAAACTTGATACCAGCCCTTATCGGCAACCAATAGAGACTATGGAGGACTGCAGTTATAATTGTGTTCAGATATTGTTTTGGGTGATACACGCATGCCGACTGATTTGGGATCAATTCGAGTCCCTCGAGCTGAGATTCCGGAACTGCAATGAGCAAACCATCATTATGCATAACAAAGTGACTGAGAATAATGCATGCACCAGTTTCTGTTTCGTTGTTCTATACACAGAAAGTTGTTTCGTTTTCCAATCCTGTGCAGGCACACAGAGATTTACAGAATTCAATCATCTTTGGCTATAACGCCATGGTCGCGTGCAAAATGAATGCAGCTTATCTAACTTAACCTGTAGTTACTGAATAGGGGACTACTGTATATTCAATTTATACATTATTAATCGGATGATAGAACCTGTCAAAGAGTAGACTGCGGATATCATATACCATTGTCAAATTCACTTTCTGTTCTATACATAGTATCAATGGAATGTTATGAACCACTTCAGCATTACCAATCATTATCATAATTTCCCTGAAACGGCTGCATTTGTATGAGCGGGAAGAGTTTGGCATCATACATAGCAAGAGTCGTGACTACAAAACTAAATACATGTATTATACAAGGTTTTAGGACACTTTGAATCATGCCCCCCCCCAAAAAAAAACAACAAAACAAAACAAAACAAAAACAAAACAAAACAACAACAACAACTTAGTGAAATGTTGTACAATGTATGCCCTACTTCCATTAACCTATGATCTTTGACCTTTGAATACATGGCCCGCATTTTTTCAACGAATAGGCATTTGGATGCAACGTAGGTATTGTATAAAAGAAAAAAATGTTTTAGGAAAATACATTTAACCACTTCAGAAATGATTATGGAACAATACCAAAATATTGACACGTTCACTTCTTCCGTAATGACATGACAGAAAACTTTCCTCACCGAATCGTTCTGCCGTAATTCATGAGCAAGTCATGGATATATACTTAGTTCGATTAAAAGTATACATTGAGTCATTGCAAAAGCATCTAATGAAAAGTATGCTTCAGAACTGCCTCATTGTCATTTATTCTATAACACTAATAATATAGAGCTATTGGTCCGCCATATTGCCTAACAGGTCGTTGTCCTCCTATCACTATACCACGTTTGTTTAGCAAATAAGGCACAGAATTTAATTTTGCACTTGTTGCCAAAGACTCTAATCTTCTTTACCGCTATTCTCAGACATGTATGCTGGTGCTGTATGAATTAGAAACGGAAGCTTACAAATATTCACCATCTAACAAGGCAAAAGCAAAGTGATGTCTCGTCCACGTATCGACTTTGTGATTACAGAGATTTTCAAATGGCATAGGCCTAGTTCATTGACTTTTTGACCTTTGACGTAGTCGGACTTCACCAATATTAACACTTGGCAGCAATCATTAGATGATCTGAGGAGTGAATTTGGTGGTCATATAGCTCAAAAGTGTGGAAAGTTATTGAAAGAACACCAGAATACTATGTCGACAGTGTTTATCAGGTGAGATACAAACATAGAACAAGTTCCAGTGGTTTTCAGGAGGTTACTTTTCCAGCCAGAGCTATAGTCTAGCTGGTAAAATTGGGTCTTTGAGGGCATCTGGCGGCTACCCCCCCCCCCCCCACTTCTTAAAACGTCTGGCAACGCGGCCATGCATATATCCTGTAAGTGTAAATAACAAGTTCCAGTGGGTTTCATTAGGTCATATTTTCAGCTAGGCTAGCCTGGCTGGAAAAAGTTGGGTCTTTAAGGGCGTCTGGCGGCTACCCCCCACCAATTAAAACGTCTGGCAATGGTCATTCATTTATCCTGTAAGTGTAACGAACAAGTTCCAGTGGGTTTCATTAGGTTACTTTTTCAGCTAGGCTAGCCTAGCTGGAAAAAGTTGGGTCTTTAAGGGCGTCTGGCGGCTACCCCCCACCACTTAAAACGTCTGGCAATGGTCATTCATTTATCCTGTAAGTGTAACGAACAAGTTCCAGTGGTTTTCATGAGGTTACTTTTTCAGCTAGGCTAGCCTAGCTGGAGTGGGGCCTTTAAGAGCGTCTGGCGGCTACCCCCCACCACTTAAAACGTCTGGCAATGGTCATTCATTTATCCTGTAAGTGTAACGAACAAGTTCCAGTTGTTTTCATGGGGTTACTTTTCCAGCTAGGCTAGCCTAATTTTGAGGGGTCCTTTTTTTGGCCCTCCTGGCCACACCCACCACCGATGACCAGCCAGACGTGCATTTCCATACTCAGGGGCATATGTATTAAATTGCTGTATACGTAAAAATTGGTAACCTTTTCAGCTAGGCTGACCCCCGCTGGCTCCCGGACTATAATCTCTGTGTGATGATTAACTATACACAGCCCAGTCGCTGAGCGGCTGTACATTAAGACGTACTACAGCGACTGGGCTGTGTAACAAAAGTTATAGTTATGTGTGATGATATTATGCTTACGAATGTCAATTCAATGGCTAACGACCAACGTTTCATGCATCACTCATTTTTTTTTTTTTTTTTTGAATAGTTCAAGCCCTAGATCCCAACGTGTACAATTAAACTAAAGTCTAAAGACTCAACGTATTATTAGATCCCAACACCTAGTGTGTACCAGTTGAGTTTCGGCCTCGGATTCTAGCTGTTCGTAAGGTGTTCTATGGTATGACCAGCCCCATTTAGCTAACTGTGCCACGGGCGGCCCGGGGTTATTCGTATAGAACCCTAAAGGTAACTTACTTATGGTCGTTTACTGAGAGGTATAACGTTAGACTAGCCCGTAATGCTGAAAAAAACTCAACAAGTTATAATTAGATCGATCTATGGTTTGCTTACCTTCAAAAATGTGAATAATATCTCCGCCCCACTCAGTTTGAAGACAGACATTTTCTCACGTCCATCACGACATCCAGGCTCAGATTCTCACGATTGCACTTACACGCACGTAAATCTGTGATCCTATGCATAATGCACGCACAGCTAGCCCATAGCACACAGCACGCAATTTGCACACAGTCCACGCACAGGCGACGCGTCGCTGTTCAGGCAAACCTGCCCGCGCCCAAGCCAGGGGAAATTGCGGCTGGTGATTGGCTTAGAGTAAACACATGACAGGGGAATTTTCAATTTCTATTGGCCTAGCCAAATGCGTTTAATTATGTATTCACTCGGAATTCACTCGGCGTAATTTTCACTCGGAATTCACTCGGCGAATGGGTTTCACACAAATTTCACTCGTTACAAGAGTGAAATTCACTCGACAACGAGTGAAAGTCACTCTTAATTGAGTGAAATTTTATTCACTCCTTCCGAGGAGTGAATTATTCACTCGAAATTTTTTAGAGAGTATTTATACATAAATCTATTCAAATTAAGAGTAGCTTATATCCATAAGCTACTCTACAAAAGCTTCGTGAGTTTGGACATTTGTTTAGAGAATGTTCTTGTCATATCAGGATACCATGTCACTCACTCACTTTCTGAATAAAAGACCCAGGGGTCCAGCCCTCACTCGAGTATCTCAAGTTCACCTTCCATGCATTCTTACAGACTATTACTTGGGAGAGAGGAAATTGGAAGACTTTGGGAAGGGCCATTTCTACAAGCCTTTAGGGACCTCCATGGCCCAGGGAGGCATGATGTTCATATATTCATGACACTAGCGATAAATGCACCTACAGTACTAAGTTTGTTGAAAATTTGACCATATGTTTTCAAAAAGAGGATCAAAAATCAAAAGTGGCCCCCAATAACTGGTCCCAGCCCCAAGGCATCCACACCTATAGGTAATATTTAAGGTGCCTTTGGGCATCCTGTGGCCTGGGGTGGAGGGGGGGGGGGGGTTGGGGTAGATGGTACCCGTGATATATGTATATATATATATATATATATATATATATATATACATACGAAGTATGGTGGCAATGCATTTCAGTTCAACAGTGCTATTTATTCAGACCAAATTTTCGACGGATACATTCATCTTCCTCAGGATCGACAATGACAATTGTGAAGAAAGACGAATGTTTGCGTCGAAAATTTGGTCTGACTAAATAGCACTGTTGGACTGAAATGCATTACCACCCTGATTCGTCATCTTTCTGTACTGGTACCAACACATTGATTACAAGTATCATTATATATATATATATATATATATATATATATATATATACTGACATCAAAGGACTTAACCACAACATGGCGGGGCGGTGCAAGGACAGTAAATCTATTGACAGCAAGTCTTGCATATATAGACGTGGCTGGTGTTGGGTAGCACCCCTTTAATCATCGAGCTTTCAGGCGAAAAGCCCTTCTTCAGGATTGTGTTGGTGCTGAGTGTGGTCTTGTAGTGTTGTCTGTACACAGACAACACTACAAGACCACACTCGATGATTAAAGGGGTGCTACCCAACACCAGCCACGTCTATATGTGCAAGATTTGCTGTCAATATATATATATATATATATAATGTGTAATATTTCGAAAATAAGTTAAACTGTGAAAGTAAACTTAAATCTATATGCAATCTCCAAGATATTCAACTTTGTACATTATACCTAGCTCTGTTACACTTGGTTCTACTTTTGTGTGTGTGTGTGTGTGTGAGGGTGTGTGTGTGTGACGGGAGGTTTTTTTTTATAATAGATTCCTTAATTTCGGGGTTCTGGGACCTTTCGGAATATGGTGTCTATTTGAACACCTTGAAAGCCTATCATCCTTGGGATGCTACTTGCCTAGTTTGTTGAAAATCTGTCATTACATGGGTTTTTTTTAAAGAGAACCTAGCTGGAAATGGTTTTTGAAAATGTATGCATGACCGACGACCGGACAGTAGAATATAAATGATGGCTATTTGCAATATTAGCTTGAATCTTTTTTGCTGTCTTGAACCTTTGGCTAAGATGAGTTTAAAATCTAATGGATCAAAGTCACTTGATTTCAAGAAAACTTTCGTTTCCTGTACATCATTTTCATTTTCTAGCTTGTGATAATACAGATACTAAGGTATGTAATGTGATCTCTCAAAATAGAAACACGAGTATACAAAACTATAGCTTACACTCACAGTGTTTTATGTGTTTGCCACAAATTCTGGACTAGGATGGTGTGAAATTGCAGTTGATTAATTTAAAGCAAACAGGATCTCGGCTCCATTTCATACTGAAGCGTGGTAAGTCTCACGTTTGTTGTAAACTGTGTCGATGTCTTTCGAGAATGCTTCTTATTCCTAGTCACCAATTAGAACAGCATAATCTCACTCCTCACATATTTTAGAAATACAACATTACAAGTGTCTGATATATAATGGCCCGCATCTGACACTGGTATGGGTTGTGTGCAGTCAAATCTGCTTGCCCTGCAACTATACACTGCCAGTTGCTAACATCCTGTCTTGCAGTTGCATCAGACTTTCTTCAGGAGTTCCTTAATAGCTGCAGCTTTTTCTGTAGTGATCAGAACATATTTTTGATTAAACATCTTCCTAAAATCGTCCCAATTCCAATGATTGTATGTCATTTCCCTTCCACTGTTTAACTTGAAGAAAAGCTGGAGGGAAGGGACCTTTTGGAAGGGTTAGGAACAGAAAATGATGTTATGTATTTTGTTTTTTATCTGACTTAAGACTGCTTTTTCGCCAGCAAAATTGAATTCAGCCTTCATGCTGCTCGCATTTCTAAAAAACAACAACTGTGTGTTGGTGAAAATGTTATTAGTGCGAAGCCTCAATGCAATAGGAAACATTTCTTTTAATAAAGCTGCAGATACAACATGAAAAATGGTGAAAGTAAGACGTATAAGAATTTATATGTGTTGTATGAGCTTGAAGCCAATGAGAAGGATGCTGTTTGTATTGATCGACTGATGAATCCAGAGTACTAGTAATAGAAATGTTAAGGCATTTCCTTTTTTTTTCTTTTTCTTTGTATCTGGCTGTAAATCACAATGTTTTACATTTTCAGTGAGTCACTGGGTGAAACCGTGCAAAAATATGACAAAATCCACTTCCATACAAATTATCACGGTCATATGTTGCTCATTGATAAACATGCCTTTACCAAAAGTTTTGCAACAAAGGACACAAGTATCAACTAAACATGGATGTAAATCATCGTAGGCAAGAAAAAAGATGTTTGAAAAAAAAAAAACCTGCTGAATGATTTAAGACCAATTTTTGTGTACCGTAAGCACACTTTGAAAGCTATATGAGATATGTCCAAACTCATTAAACTTTTGTAGAGTAGCTTATGGATAATCATGAACTTGATGACATGCCCCCCCCCCCCCTTGGCAAAAAAAAAAAGAGAGAGAAGAAATAAAGAATTGCAACATAGACACAAGTAATAAGCAGTAAACATGAGGGCAAATTACAAAACATAATACATTAGATATCATGCAATCATGAAATATTTTAACGATTCCTACTACATAATTTTAGACTTTAATATTTGTGTACCTATTGAGCACACTTTGGAAGATAAGTTGAATCTACAGTTAATAAAGATATGTTCTGTTCGATGCTACTTACAGTTGTTCTCTGTTTTGAGGCTGTATCTCAAGAAAATGTGAGTACAATGTAATACAATACTTTTAATAAATGCAAGAATATACACACTAGGTGAAGGATAATCATCAAGGTTTTAAATGGTATAACAATTTTCCCTTGATATCTTGGATGAGACATTACAGTACAATCAACCTTCTGCAGCTTGTATTCGTATATCTGAAATCATATTCACGGTAGTAATTTGAATAGATTTATGTATAAATATATACAAATTTTTAGTGAAATATAGGTAACTATTGCTGAGTGGAACGTATTCTACATCAGTGATTCTCAGTAGTAAAATTAAGACCACAGACACCATCACTAGGTACCTTTTACAGATAGAAATATAAGCCTGTAGTGGCACTACGGCGGTCATTTTGCATTTAATTGAATGGAAATATATGCAAAAAATGTATAAAGGGAAGTTTGAAAGTTACTGCTTATATCATAATTGTATTCCCTGACCTAAAAAACATCTATAGGTTTGGACACCAGAATTTATTTTCTGCGGTTTTATGTCCAGATATATAGCGACTTATTCCTGAGTGTACTACATTAATGATATACGAAGATACGGGCTTGCGCAGGCAATATGGCGGCCATTTTGCATGTAATTATATGCAAATATATGCAAAAACTATATAAAAGGATGTTTGAAAGTTGCTATACATAACATATTTGTATTCCTTGACCTAAAAAACATAGGATTAGACACCGGAATTTACTTTCTGTAGGTTACATATCCCCAGATATAGGCATAAATAGGTTGTATGGCGGCCATTTTGAATTTATGCAAATTAGACACTGATCCACCACTCGAATTTTAGGGAACTTTTAATATGTTATTTTGATAGCTCTTCCGGGTCAAATGCAAGTGGAATCGTTTCTGTTGCAATTAGTTGTGGGTCATTTCATATTTTGACTGGACTATATCCACTATTGTGTGTTTCTTACGTTTTGTTTTGTTTTTCACCATTCTTCTGTTGGGTAAATACTGCTCATCGAATAGTGCCTGTAACTTGAACATTGCTAGATTTGCCTGGAATTGTATTTTCTGCACTTTAAAGTACTTACTTTATGAATACATAACGATGATGCATTATGTATGTATCATATCTTGAGTGATCCATATATTGCGGCGGAACCGGGGGATCGCCCCCCCCCCCCACCTTTTTTTTTTCACATTTCGGGTACATACAAGTAACTGCGGGATTACATAGCATGTAACACCACTTTGGGCCACCCTTCCCGCATTGTTTTTTTTTTTTTTCACCCCGGAAGTGGCACCAGAAAAAAAAGAAAGTGGTTAAGCTTTTGACGTTTGCCAGTCGATGAAGCGCGGGATAAGGCCATTTTTTGTTGTTGTAATGTCTGTTATTTTGGAAGTGGAAACAGAAAGTTGCGCTGAAGCCTTTTTTTCACTTATAAAGAACGTGGCGCCGGCCGCGAGCTTAGCTTTTCAGTGGACCGCTCTTTTTCCATTCCTACTTTATTGTCATTCTTCAAAGCATCCCTATTTGATAGGGATGCTTTGAAGAATGACAATAAAGTATAGGTGAACACCCATAAATTTTATAGGTGTTTACTTTTTGTTTTGTATTTCTTTTTCCTTGATTGAAATTAATCAAACTATGTGATCGTTTTAAGCACGCTGTTATATTGTATAATATTGTGTTTCATTATTTTTTATGCTTGATGGTGAAAAAAAAAAAATGGACTGAACTGAACTCAACACGTGCACGGATTGTCACCACAGCCCCTTCGCGCACGAACGGGTATAGGCTGATAGGTTGTTACCTACCAGGAGAAGGTTATCAGTGTGTGTCTGTTAAAACGGTACCCATCGCTCTCTCTCCTGCAGTTTTATTGTCCGAGGAGAGAAATTTTCTTCTCCGGACTTTGTCCCGACGTTTTCGGGGTATCGTCTGTGAAAACAGGGCTATTTTAGTAGCAGTGACCACGCCGCGTACATAACGTCTTAGACGAGAACAATATAGGATGAACGGCTTCCTCGATTCCGCGCATGATTATTCCATAGCTAGCCTACACAAATATACCAACTGGGGCTCAATCAACCAATCCAAACCTACGACATTGTTGACGATTCGTAAATATGCGACACAAGTTATTACAACAGAAACGATTGTTTTTCGTTCATTTATTTCTTTTGTCATTCATCGAAAAAATGAATAAATTAATAAATGAATGAATGAACGATTATTTGTCATGATAGTGAAGTTATTGATTGAGGTGGTGAAGGTAAAAATTATTAATAAAGGAAAAGGATATTTTCGTAATGATTTGAGTTATCAAGCCTTTGATTAATGAAAAATGTAGAGAGATAATGTATGTATTAAAACTAGTATGTTCTCTTGTTCTTCCTTTATATGTAAATGATTTTTTGGGGTCTCTGATTTTAAAGAAACTTGTAACATTGTAACTCTAGATTGATCAATATCGGGTCTATGACGTTTGATTACATTTCCGTATATATATTTGGCCCGATTTCAGTCAAACATTTCCATTTATTTGTTTAAGTTTTTTTTTTAATAAGCATATCAAGGTTAACTTTAATACTAAGAGGAGTTGTTCTGTAAGCGTACATAAAAACTTGAATAAAGTCTCTCTATCAATATTTCAAAACACACATCGATTAGCAAGTTATGCACTTGTCGACGAGTTGAATGATCGATCCGAAAATACATAGCCGAGATTGCATTATTGCAACGTGCACGAAAACGAATGTTTACATAAAAATCGCAAAGTAATTAAAGTCAGATAATCATGTGAGTACCATGCACTTGACACTTACCAATTTACACTCTGAGGATGGCGTACATTATATTACATGTTTCTTTGGTTATATCATCTTTGTTTGTTATGAGCCGTATGTAATACATGTACCATTTCTATTAAAGAATAAACACAATGCTGTGAATGACTCGTCAGTATACAATGCTCATGTCGTCTATCGTAGAGTGTAGTTGTATGTGTTATCGAAATATACTTTGTTATGGGAGGAAATAGAAATGAATAAAGCTCGTCAGACATTTTCTCGTTGTGCCGATGTGTACCATTTTCATGTCTTTGTGGTCATGGTCGTTGTTAATTTGATGTTTGGTTGCTTTAGTTTGTGCTCAGTGGAGCATGCATTGTATTGGTATCTGTAACACTGCTGCGAGAGTTCAGAGTGTAATCTGATTTCAGGCCTTCTTCTTTTGGTTGAATCCCCCTTTTTTACTTTGCCCAGAACCCACTTTTCAGGGTTTTTTTTTTCTCAGTTCACACGAATATGATGAAAAGTTTAGTCCTCACTTCATACTTTTTTTCCCCACAAGTTTCAGATTTTCGGACCTTTTTTTTTTCTGCAAGTAGACCTACTCTCACACCCGTGTTGTAATAGAATGTTATTGTGAGCCACTTTGATTACTGTTTGTGAATTATCAACCCAGAATGAAAGGTACATAACTTCACTTCTAATTGAGGTAGACCTGTAGGGCGCGGTTAAAGTTCGTTATTTCGAAAGTGTGTAATTTGCATAATATAGGTTCGTATAATCCGAAAATGAAACAAGGTACGTTATTCCGAAGATACGTTATTCTGAACGTTCGTTAATCAAAATGAAATAAGGTTCTTAAGCTGCTCCTAAGGTTTTGTTAATCCTTGAGTGAAGGTTCTTCATTCCCAAAGTTCGTTGATCCGAAAAATGAAATAAGGTTTGTAATTCCTAAAGGTGCGATAGAACGGACCTACAATGTATTTTTCATTTTCTGATGTATTCTGGTTATCCTACTCTATTTTCGGACTAACGTACAAGCAGTTGTACATGTACCTGCGGAATATCAACACAACTAATGTCCGGATAACCGGACCATGCTCCATTTTCGCATTAACAAAAATAGTTAGGTATAGGGAATTTCTGGTGCTTCGGAATAACGACCCTCTGTAATATAAACGAATTTTATTTAATTTTCATATTATTGCGAACCTTCGGAATAACAAACACCACCGGTAGGTCGCCAGGTTTGACGCCAGCAGTCTGCATGATTGTGGTTGTATACGTGTATTTCTCTCATATTTAGTGCAATTTTCGCATGATGGTTATTATTCTGTTCGTGTGTTCTTTCGTTGTCCATAGCCGTGTGCGACCCGGTGTGCATCGACGGGCAAGGAGAGTGCACGAGTCCAGGTAACTGCTCCTGCCTACCGGGCTACACTGGGTCGAGATGCGAAGACACATGTCCGAGGGGAACTTACGGCCACAACTGTAATGAGAGCTGCGCATGCGCAGACGATGTGCCATGCGACCACGTGACTGGGAAGTGCAAGTGTCCCCCGGGAAGGATGGGTGAGATGAGAATTATCGAGCACTAAAGCCCTTTTTACACTTGTGTTTCTTAAACCCGTACTTTCTTTGACCCGGGACTGTCGTTAATCCCGTACCATTTTTTTTTTTCAGCTTTGTGTACACTCGCCAATAAATCCCGTACTAAACTCTTGTCCTGGGCTAAAGAGAAAACTGACCTTTTTACACTTGTATTTCTGAGTCCCGTAATTTCCAAACCACATGAATATTCATGATTACGCTGTGCACCGTACAAGCCCACGCACGCACCGGCAGCACTTGATTACCTCGTTTCTGATTGGTCAGTGGGGGGTCGGTCTTCGTCTCCGTTGCTTAGCCCCGGATTATTTCTTCGTTCTGTTTAAAGTCACTTGCTTGGCACCGCAACTGCGGGGTTATCACCGCACTTGCGGTGCTAACCCTGCTTTTTTGCAGGGCCAGATAGTACAGGATTATCGGTGGGGCTGCCCACTTTGGCAAAAACAAGTGTAAACAGAAAGTGGGCTATTAAAGGAAAGTCCCGTACCAACGGTGGGGCTAAGCCCCCCCCCCCCCTCCTTAGCTCCAACGTTGGTACGGGACTAAGCAAAAAAATTGCAAGTGTAAGAATCCCTCAAGTGTAGAAACACGTAGAAAACATGCATTGGTAAGTATAGACCTAAGCTTACGATGCTCCGCCAGTGATGTGTGTTGAAAGATAAACCTCAGCACTTAACACGTAATGGGGCGTGGTGCATAGGCCTAGTGTATTGAGATTCTGGGAATGCATGCTATATCTGTTTGAGATCCAACAGCATTACAGAACACGAGATTTAGTCTAGCAGCCAGAAAGGGTTCCCGTGCACCCCCCCCCCCCCCCAAAAAAAAAAAAAAAAAAATTCTACGATATGTTCGAAGATCGCCAGAACCTGTATTTTCCGAATCAGGTTGTCGCCAGCGGAAAAAAAGGTTGCGCGCGCGTCTAATTTGCATATTTCTAAGATGGCGGCCGCCCGTTGCTAGGAGACGGATTATTTTTGAATATAATAAATACCTTTAGTTAGGAATAACAAATTACCATAAAAATGGTGTCGTTTTGAAGAGAATAAAATTTCCTACAAGTTGATACCCCATTTGATGGGATAAATAGTTGTTGTCATAGTTGTTGTCATAAAATATTAAGGAAGGAATTATGTTTTCGAACATTTTTTTAAAAAATACGGAATTTAGTTATAATGCTCTTTTCTATACATTTAATATGTATTTACAAATAACATTTGAATTTTCCTGAAATTATCCCCCAAACATAGCTATTATCATGTGAAAACGGCTTTCCAATATACCAATTCCTTGTGGTTCAATAGGTTTTACAGCAATATTAATTGTTATAATGTCTCCGCGCGCAATTGCGTAGGTTCTGTATGTGGGGTTTGTTGTAGATCACTGCTATCTATTGATCAAATCTCATCGAAATCGGCGAAGAAAGAAAGAAAAATTACACTTTCTATTCCTTATATGAAATAAAAATGTTTTTTTTTTCTCTATTCTGTGTTACCTGACTCAAGCAATACATCATTATTTGAGTGGCTATTGTAATGTACAATTGATAAAAACCCAATAAATCTGTGTTTCAGGTTAGACAGTGCGTATCAAAAAAGGTAATCCAACTTTGGCGGGCTACTACTTTACAATTGTCAGCTATGGAGAGCTCAATGTTTTAATTTTAATGATATCACAAGCCATCGAAAGCTATGCTGCCGGCTGAAAGCAATAACAAATTTACTTCTTGTATATTATAGAAAGAAAGGCCACGCGAAAGTAACAAGATTAAATGCCCTGTTACTGGGAATTTGAAAACGATAATGACATTGTTTCCATTCGTATTGTGTCGTTGGTTGGGCCCGTTTATCTATATCATGACGAACCTCTGGAATAACGAACCTTTGGAAAAAAATGAACCTTCGGAATAATAAACTGTGACCAATATTGTTATATTATACAAGCTTTATAACGCCGACATCTATTAACCTACTAATCACACTCTTTGAAAGGAAAGACGCCGACAACCAACGACACAACACGAATGGAAACAATGTCATTATTGTTTTCAATTCCCAGTAACAGGGCATTAATCTTGTTACTTTCGCGTGGCCTTTCTTTCTATAATGTACAAGAAGTAAATTTGTTATTGCTTTCAGCCGGCAGCATAGCTTTCGATGGCTTGTGATATCATTAAAATTAAAACATTGAGCTCTCCATAGCTGACAATTGTAAAGTAGTAGCCCGCCAAAGTTGGGTTACCTTTTTTTGATACGCACTGTATAACCTGAAAAACAGATTTATTGGGTTTTTATCAATTGTACATTACAATAGCCACTCAAATAATGATGTATTGTTTGAGTTAGTCTTCGTACACCACTTAATTACCAATTGCTAATAATAGTCTTAATCTTCGTTGTAATATCAAACTAGAAATGTCGCTATGACAACTGGTATGCCTCCGCCATAATGCATGATTCTCCTAATAGGTTTATAGTACATGTGGACGATGTGTGATTACATTTTCACAAAATTGGCAAAATATTATAATGGCATGTTTGTCACAGTATGTGTTGAATGTTCACCCTCCTTGACCTAGGTTTAATTGGATGAATAGGAGAGCATGTATTTGGGAATTTTAGGACCTTAACTTGACTTTGACCCTTTCATCAGTTTATGCATTGAGTAATTTTCAAGGTATGGAGAAAAAGTGCAATTTCTGTATTGAGTAGAAAATTGTTACCATTTTCATCTGGCCTTTGACCCTAAAATTCATAAGAGAATCACTATCAGGCACTATCAGCAGTTTCAGGATACCATGAGCCACTTCCGAGACATGGAGGAAGAAGTAAGTTCAGCACTTTCACTTGATCTTTGACCTTTGACCTTTTTGGCAAAAAAAAAAAATGCCAAAGATTCTCTATTTTGGGTTATTTCATGCATACACCAAGTTTTAAAAAAAGTACTGCTGGCATTGCATAAACATGAGGGAAATAGTAAAATTTTGAAGTGTTGCCCTTGACCTTTGACCCCATGAACCCCAACTTCCCTAGATAATCACTTTCAGTCCGTACGTGCATATATACTATATGTTCCATGAAGATACCTTGAACAATATCCAAGATACAGAGAAAAAAATTAAAAATTTTAACACTTTCACTTGACCTTTTCACATTTGACCTTAACTTCATGACCCCAAACTTTTACCAGTGAATTTTGATTGGGTAATACCTGTATACACCAAGTTTCAAGAAAATATCTTCAGGCATTGCAGAGATATGGGGGAAATAGTGAAATTTTAAGCATTTGACCTCGACCTTTTGACTTTTGACCGTGAGCATGTGCACCCAAAAGTTGATGGGCACAATTTCACCCCCAATACACATACATGCCAAGTTTCATTAGGATACGTACCTCATAAGGTTTTTTAGTTACGCTGTCCACAAAATTCATTACGGACGGAAAGAAGGACGGACGGAAGGGACGGACAACTCGAAAACATAATGCCTCCGGCACTACTTCGTGGCGGAGGCATAAAAAAAGAATCTAGATTACATAGGTGAAGTAATCTTTGAAAATATGTAAATATTGATATGTACGGTATTGAAACTGTCGTGTTGATTATCCTTTATGGTACGTTACACTCTCGTGGAATTCACTAAGCTGGTTCCACTTTCTCGATTCACCCGAAATCGTGTCTTACTCGGGGACTAATCGTGCTGATCATCAGATAATCAAATCTTGATGTCATAGACATTGTGTTGATCGTAGTAATTTTTCGAACTGTCCAATAATTCTTCTACGATCAACACGATTAACACCATAGACCTCAAGATGTGATAAGCCATGATAAGATCACCACGATCACTCGTAGACTAAGAATCGATTTGTGGTAGATAGTATTACATATATTAGCATTGATATCGAGACGCGCGACAATGGGAACCTAGTGAAAGTGTTTAACGTGCAATGTCAATCAATCTTTTGGGTATCGATCATGCACATTTATATTTACTCTTATACCTAAAAAGAATCGGCGGACGAGTAGGGCATGGATATCTGAAAACATTGGATGGTGTATTTGATTCATGCATGAGTTGTTATTCCAGCGCAACTTACATGCGCTCTAGTGGATTGCACGTCAGATACGCTTATAGCAGATACACTTCAAATCATTTTAGCAAATTTATCTAAATCATAATAGATGTCTAATTTCTGTGGAAAACATGAAAATATTGTATTCGTTGTGGTTAAACATTTACACTCTGAATATATCTAATGTTTAACCCTAACTAGGCCGGGCTATTTAGGTAGTTGATAGAGCCGGGGGGGGGGGGGGGGGGGGCTCCCAGGCCCCCCTCCAGATCTCGGCCGTCGACCGCGCGATCGCGAAGAAAATTGGCACACACATTGCCTATGATGTAATCTAAAATACCATGAAGTTAATTTTTCAAAAAAATTATCATTTATGCTAAATTATGCTAATTTATGCATAATGATGCATGAAATCAGACTATTTGGTATAAATCACAAAATAAAGCTCAAAACAGGCACATTTTTGGTGTAAATATTCTTTTTAGTATCCTTAGCAAATGTAATTAAAAAAATTGTGATATCAGAAAAAATTCTTAAGTATTTTATTGTTTTTTTTTTAATTTCTTATGTATTTCTTTGTTTTTTCTACTTTATGTTTTTCATTGTTTTTTCGATGGAATTTGTTCGCGACATCGCTCCGAACAAGAAAATATGTTATTCATTGATTTTGATCAATAAAACACCAAAATAATCATGCTTTTATGAAATTTGCCTGCAAGCACAGTTTGCATTGAAATTGTACACGAATTCACGTTATTGAGCAATTTTTGGTCTGACATGCATGTATATATGCGTAACTTCGGAACCGCGCGCCCGGGCGTCGCAAATTTGGTGTCAAAAGATGCGGGAGACTCGAAAGAAAAAAGTCATGAAACGTCGCGGCGATAGCTTTTTGCGATTGCGATACATCGCGCGGAACGTCGAGGGGGGGGGGGGGGGGCCTCGGAGGCCCCCCCCCCCCCGGCCTAGTTAGGGTTAACATACACATATCCTTGAACACAAACACACACAACACAAACGTATACAAACCTGCATAAATATAAACGTGATACATATATATATATATATATATATATATATATATATATATATCATATACACATAGTTATAGTATATACATGCACACATACATACACGCATGCGTGGTTAATGTTCCTTCTGACATTTCCCCTCATGTTTTATAGATCCATGTATTAAGGTCTACTTTATAACCAGAACATTATTTTTTTTTCTCTCTCTCTCCCTCTCTCTCATTTTTGTATAATATTGATTATTAGTCACTCCTAACGTATTTAACAACCAAGTTTACATTGTGTTGCATTTAAATCAGCCATATAATAAAGTTAAATGCATGAATTCAGTTTTTTTTAATTAAAAAAAAAAACAAACAGAATTTGAAAGCGACTGGATTTGACTTGCAACTATTCATTTTTATCAATGCCATTCCTTGGTATTTGTAATCTATCTATTAATTTCTTGGCAATAATAAACGTATGAGCAATATGTTTAAAAACCACCAGGCGAACCACCAAAGAATGAGAACACGTATGTGCGATCTTATCATATAAAAATAAATTGATTTCATGCTAGAGCATGGTGAGAATTATTTCGCTTGTGCGGTATACATGTATCTCTTATTTCGACATCTAAATAAAGCATTCGAGTTTGATGTTCCATGAATGCAGTAATGTCGTATTCAATAAATTCACGAAATTCACGACTGAGCTCATTTCCCCTGCATGAATGCCTGTGTGTGATGCTGGAGGTGTGAGTATGTGTGTGAAGATGATGAGAAGAATAAGAGTTGATGAAGAGAAGTTTGATTAATATCAATATGTTGGAAACCCCTATCCAGGTAAGCCCGTTTCGGCCGTCATGAAATTACACCTCTCGTAAGGCCTTCACTCTATTTAATGAAAAAAGACGTAAACTAAAAGTGAAGCTGAGTAGATCAAAGGTGATAGCGAATAGAAAATTTAATTTTCTTTCATATTCCACAAGATTTAATGATATTTAATCAATAATTTGCATGTAAGAAGTGATAGGGTCTCATACTTGCAATGATTATTATAGTATTACACGTGTTACGCAAGTGCGGCCGTCGACATTACCCTTGAATTTCTGTATAACCGTATTGAACCTTTTCCCTTTAATGGTGTATTGAATAGCCGCTTTCACATAATAATACTTATTTATGGGGTTTAAAAATTCCAATGTTATTTGTAAACAGAAATTAAATGTATGGAAAAAACATTACTGAAATCCGTATTTCTTGGGAAAAATGTAAAAAAAAAAATCCTTCCTCAGTATTTCATGACAACAACTATTATAAAACGGGGTATTAACTTGTAGGAAATTCACTTCAATTCTCTTTAATATGATACAATTTTTATAGTAATTTGATATTCTTAACTAAAGTTGAAGAGTGTGTTCGCAAAAACCGATAAGTCTATTTTTGAGGATTTTGAAGTACGGTCTCTGTCGGAAAGTACAAAATAATACCTTTTAAATGATATATTGGTCACTACATATAAAGGTACATTTTAAAAGTTATGGTCAAAATAAGCAAATAATTTCTTATTGTTCTCTTTATTTTTCTTGACCTTTAATCGCAAATACATATGTATCTCCATTTGGCAAATATGGACTTATCGGCTTTTGCGAACAAACTCTTCAAGTATTCAAAAAGTTCAGAAGAATGCAAATTAGACGTACGCGCAACCCTTTATTCCGCTGGCGACAGCCAGATTCACACAATACAGGTTCTTACGATCTTCGAACATATCTTAGATTTTCTCTTTGTTTTTTTTTTCGGGGGGGGGGGGGGGGGGGTAAACGGGGACCATTTCTGAAGAATTTATGATGTAACCCAGTATGGGCCGACTTGAACTGCACAGATACTTCCCTTCATTTTGTTTGGAAAAAATAAGATAGCCATGTTTCATTCTAAACTCTGAAAGGCCATTTAACAAGTTCTTTATTTCTTAGCGCTTTTAGCATAAGATTCTTCTTTTTTTATACTTTAATCTTCGAATAAGAGGAAACTGTCGTGTCTGATTTTTTCTTTAACTTTTTTGATATCAGATAAGTTGTGATTAATTCCACGTTCTTGGAGGGAATCCAAAAAGACAAGAAACTGTTGATATGGGAAGCTGAATGGATTGAGTTTGGTAACACAGAATAGAAAAAAAAATTTCATATAAGGAATAGAAAGTGTAATTTTTCTTTCTTTCTTCCCCGACTTCGATGAGATTTGATCGATAGATAGCAATGATCTACAACAAACCCCACATACAGAACCTACGCAATTGCGCGGAGACATGATAACCCGTAAATGTTGCTGTAAAACCTATTGAATCATATCCCCTTTAATGTCGTGTAACTTTAAAAGGAATTGGTGTATTGGAAAGCCGCTTTCACATGATAATAGCTATGCTTGGGGACGATTTTAGGAAAATTCAAATGTTATTTGTAAATGCATATTAATTGTATAGAAAAGAACATTATAACCAGATTCCGTATTTTTTTAGAAAAATGTTTAAAAACATAATCTCTTCCTTAATATTTCATGACAACAACTATTTTATCCCATCAAATGGGGTATCAACTTGTAGGAAATTTAATTCTCTTCAAAATGATACCATTTTTATGGTAATTTGTTATTCCTAACTAAAGTTATTCAAAAATAATCTGTCTCCTAGCAACGGGCAGCGGCCATTTTTAGAAATATGCAAATAAGACGCGCACACAACCTTTTTTTTTTTTTTTTTTTTTCCGCTGGCGACAACCGGATTCGGAAAATGCAGGTTCTGACGATCTTCGAACATATCGTAGAATTTTGTTTTAAGGGGGGGGGGGGGGGTGCACGGGGACCCTTTCTGGCTGCTAGACTAATTTAGAGACATCCTGATCCAATATGTTTTTGAAGGGTCCACTACCACAGGTCGCATGTTATCCTTGGTTGAAAAGTGTAGTGTTTTCTCGATCATTCAGAAATATCGCACAAATCGTCATACACTTTAAAACATAGTCATGTTTTCTTTTCGAAAACTAGCGAAGTTCTGCTATTTCCCAGTTCTTAACGAATGTTTGTTTGTAAGTCAGTTTTCTTTCACTATTTGTCATTTTTCACCTATTGTCATTAATATTTTTGTCGATACGATATTTTAAGATATTATGATATTAACAAACCTAAAACACATCATACTATTTGGGATCCCTTAAACCCTGAAGGCGATACGTGATATAATGACAGATGTTCTCTCGTTTGATTTTGTATCATATTCTTTTTCAATTTCCCGATTCGTATTTCGTATTTTCATTCCATATCTCTCGATTTACAAATTAAGCAATGATCTGTGCGAATGGTGTTTAACTAAATCTAGTCCATTTGATTATGGTAGTCGCTAAAGTGCTTCCCCTGCTGGAAATAGCACAGTGTCCCACAGTGTGTTCACAATGTTTTCACATAAGTTCGACTATGTGAAAACCGCTCGAATTTAACAGTGTGAAGATAGTTTCACACTGCCGGGTGGTGTTTTCACTTAGGCCTATGTTCTGTTTCACACTGTTAATTGATGCACTGTGTTCACATTATTAAAATGATCGAATTGAACTGCATGTGTAGAGAGATTTCACTTTGTGTTCACAATGTGTTAACACTGTTTCACATTGTTTTTTTTTTCACTGTGGGACAACTGTGATCTTTCAAGCAGGGTTATGTGTTTTCGTATGTGTGCATGTGTGTGATATTTGTATGTGTGTATATTCCATTTCCCACCATCCTTTTTGTTACGTATTAATGATAGTATACGTAATAATAATAAGGTCTTGATATTTACCTAGGGTAGCCTCTTCAGTGTGCATGCCACTGCTCTACCAGAGGGCCCTGCCATTATCATTACCATAGCGTTTATACATCTGGGTCGAGAGGGACATTGATTGTGGGCAAAGCATCTTGTCCAAGGACGTCAGCACTAAGGTCTCCACTGGGGAGTCGATTCTTATCCACTATGCCACAACTCCCCCACTTTTTTGTTTTAAAACGAAATTTCAACTATCCGTTCTCAATTCATTAATGTAATGATATTCTATCTGGAATCTACCAATAATTCATGTGTTTGTATATGTCTTTGCTGGTTGACGATTGAATTTCGTTCTGTTTTAGGGGAAGATTGTTCAATTCTGTGTCCTGCTGGTACGTATGGCCGTAATTGCAGTGGTCAATGTCTCTGTCGGACTGACACGGGGACATGCAGCTCTATCAATGGCCTGTGTGACTGCGAACCTGGGTGGACAGGATCAACATGTAACGAGACGTGTCCATCCGGAACGTACGGAAAAAGTGAGTTTTTTGTCCCAACCTACACTGTCCCCTATCCGGTTTTTTTCTCTTTCCTCCCCTATATCTTGATGAAATTTTGTTTGGTTTGGTTGTTGGGGATTTCGTTTGAAACCCAGTGTATCTCCCACTCTCCCCCGATGTGGACTGAAGATTTAGTCGTCATCCTATTCTCACACCACATGTACAGAAGCTAAAAATGCTGGTCAAGTTCAAATATAGGTGAAGTCCGACAAGGTCAAAAGTCTATTAATAGTGGACTTACCCTGATAAGCACTGTATCATTGTGGTGTCCTGTCAATAACTTTGCAGACCTTTCAGTTGTGACCACAAAAATCACATCATTGGTAGCCTATATCACCCTAAGATGCTAGTCAAGTTCATAATATTGGTGAAGTCGACAAGGTCAAGGGTCAATGAACTTTCATAAAAAACACTATACGTACAAATTTGCGATATGAAATCTAGACGTCGCTTGGCGTTTGCCTTCTTAAGGATATTTCTTGATTCCTCGTCATGAGCGAAAAAGGAAAAACGGTTTCTAACGGTGTCTAAAAACCATGTTTCGTAATCTATCATGGCTTCCGTTTCTTGTTTTTCTAGTATAAAGGTATGCTGTGCACTACTACAGGTAAAAAGGACGACAAAAAGTTGTTATTATATACGATGACACGTCGAATTTGATTGGGATTCAGTTTTAAGTACAATTACGTGGATTGGTATACATGGGTCTATCAATATCTATGGGTGAGGCAAAGTCCGTGGCATCTGTTGGTGGCAAAAGTCATCTGATATTGAATTTGTTGCCCTCTTCAGACTGCTCCTATCATTGTGACTGCGGCCACGGAGGTTCTTGTGAGGCAGTGAACGGCTCGTGCGTCTGCCGAGCTGGCTGGACTGGAGAAAGGTGCGACGACCCCTGTTCAAACGGCACGTTCGGGATTAATTGCATGAAGAAGTGCGCTTGCGTACATTTCGAAGCGTGCGACAGATTTACAGGTGAGTAATTATTATATGTGGAACCTTTGATATCTTTGTATTGGAAAGGAAGATAGAAAACAAAAATCATCAAAATGATATCCAAGAGAAGATGTAACAGCAACATTACAGTTTCTATTATACAGTATTACCTCTAGTTGCGTGCTCATAAAAGGCTAATAAGATGCTTTTTACTCAACCAAAGTCAATTTGATAGCTCTGCAGCAAGCGAAACCATGTCATTATATTGGAGTACACTAACCATGTCAGTAAAGGAAGTGGTTTCCAAGAATTTCTTTATATAAGATTTTAATCCGTCAACAACAACAGTAATGAAGACGGCAAGAATAAACTGAAATAGAGCGTGACTTTCACTGCATGAATATAGAGACTTTTTTTAATGTTTGTCTTTGTTTTCAGACCTAACATTGACTCATTCATTTCATTATAATAATTTTCAGTATCAATGCTGAATTCTCCCCCCCCCCCCTCCTTGTTCGGGTGTTTATATTCCCAGCATTACATATGCAAACAGCATGAGTCATTAAGATATAATCATCATTATCTCCGCTATATACCTTGGAGAGCTTCAAATATCTCGCAAGAAGCGTGCCATTGCACCTTCTTTCGGTTTTGAATTTCATCAAGTGGTTGCTGTCACTCTTGGTCTTCAGTTCTAAAAACAGTCAAGAATACTTCTCCTTAATCATAACATTTTGACCATTATGTACTTAACAGATTTTTTTATTTTATTTGTGTTTTCTTGGTAACGATTAGTAACATATGAAAGTGAATGTGAATCTGATTCACGTTGACATTTTTTCCGCCAATACATCAGTAAGTGGGGAGTGGCGGATTCGAACTAATGCAAATGTGGGAGAGTACGATCAATACAGTGCGATCCCGTTATGACGAACGCGGGTATACCTAACACGGCTGTAAACGAAGTTCCGGTTACAACGAATTCAAAAGTCAGGCCACCACATTATCCGTTCTATGTTTTGTTGTTTATTTTGTTCGTTTATAACGAAATTTCGATATAACTAAAGAAAACTGCCGGTCCCGAGAACTTCGTGAATGCAAGAGTCCACTATACGAACGGTAGGGAAACCGGGGCAAAGAGGAACACAGGGCAAAGTGAAACACCTCCACTAAACCTTTGTATATTAAGTCTTAAATCTAAATCTAAAGCTCATGCACCAAGAACCCTCTGGGGAGGCTACATCTTTTGATATTAGAGCCGTGCAAGTAAGTCATTGCATGACGGAAAATGTATGTTTTTCATACCTCAAAACCAATAAATGATAATTATAAAACCAGTGATTAATAATTATATATTTTAGGCCAAATTATTATATATATCTGGAAAACCGGAGTGACGATGCGTTGGTCAAAGCTTCCATAAATCTTGGTATCAGGGCTAGCAAATATTGGCCGACGTCACAGTGATGCATGTCGGGAAAATTATACATGGTTGGGGCAAAGTGGACGGGGCAAGGTGGAACATGACATTTAATGGGTTTGTAGGTAAAATGAAGTTTGGTACGTTTCAACGCTTGAGGTCGCGCAGCAGGGCCGCACGCTCGTGTCTCTGTCAGGGACACTACCGCGCGCCGCATGCCTTGCTGCAGCTATATGTTCTCATTATAGTTTCCATATAGAATAAATCGCTAGCAGAATCTGATCTCGACCCCATGCTTACACGTCATCAATCACTATTCTGGCGTTGGTCACGTGACATAACAGTTCACGAAAATTGCATGAAATTCCTCAAATTATTATTACACATTATGATTTTCAAGTATAATTTTACAAAACTCTTAAAATTCTCCAGTGGAAAATTATCATTACCATAAAAGTCATTTATATAGGGCCGAGATATACTCTTTGATTTTAAAACTGTGTAAGTAGGCTTTTACATAGAAGGATAATCTCTAGGAGAGGTGTTTCAAATTGCCCCATGATTGTATTTCACTTTGCCCTGATGGTCTGGGGCAAAATGGAATTTTCATACTCTCTTTCAAGGTCACAGTAATTGATAAAACTGATAATCTGAAAACAAAATTTACTGCCATTTGTCAGCGGTAGTCCTGAACTAATAATTTATTACAAACCAAAAATCTTGCTTTACTCTGTTTTGGAGTCCCGTTTTGGCTGGACAAAAATTTTTAGTCTACTCTGCCCCAGGTTAACCTACATCATTTCGAATAAAAAATGCGGTGTTGATTGTAAATCAGATCCGTAGAAGGCTATTTTTTGAAAAGTGGTTGGAGTTTCCTCGCAAATTTGTCCTCCAATCCCGGCTTCCAATGCCAAAGCGGGACTTGGCAACTGCCCTTTTATATCCTGATATAATAGATACATACAGGAAGAAAGATCAAGCAAACAAATAAAGTTATAACGAACAACAAGAGTGGGGACATGAGGGGGAAGTTACCAGAAAAACAAAATGTGTTTGCAAGCGTTCACTAATTGCCAATTTTGGCACACTTATGGAAGAAGAATAACAACTCATGCTATCCGTATCTCTCGAAGGGTACTGCTGGTGTGGGCCTGGTTTGCAGGGTACACACTGCAACGAGACATGTGAACATGGATACTATGGGCCTGGGTGCTCTCGCCGATGCACCTGTAACAATGGAGGTCGTTGCGACTCTGTCACGGGTAGGTGTAAAGTGTCAATAATGAATCCTCGTGCCCTTCCGTTCTTTCCTGCTTGTTCTTATGCTCTTTTATTCTCGTATTCTTCTTCTCTTATTTTTCTATGTTCTCATATCCTGCCTTATTCACTCACACATTTTAACCGTTTAAATGCACACTATAAAAGTGAGATGAGGAAATCCGGACATGTTGCCAAATTACTTTACGCTGTTGCATTTCCGTTTCATCTTTCCAGTCCAACATGTCGGCCACATCACCTCATAACAAAATCACTATCATGGAAGTGTCTTTGAAAAAACACGCGTTACGTGTTTAGTAAGCCTACTTTTGTAAACTTTTCAATATGAATGAAATCACTAAGTTGACACTTTATTAATTGTGACTGTTTTTATTTTGTTTGTTTGTTTGTTAGTTTTTTTTTAATATTAAAAACCTGCAGACAGATAGCTTTCTAAGCTGGTATCATGAGTCCCTCTGGCAAATTTTCTTATCAGTCAAGCATCTCTCCCTCCCTCTCTCATCTCTCTCTCTCTCTCTATCTCCCTCTCTCTGTTTCCCCCTTGCTTCTCTTTCTTTTGATATATCTCATGCATTTTAAACTTATACTCCATTTATAAATTATCTATTTTCGTAGACCGTCATACGTAATTTATGTTCCTGTTTATTGATTATCTGTCATTTCGTATTCCTTATATTACTCTTTGCAACTATAATTTTTACTCTCATCATACTTCTCCCACAAAAAATGATATATATATATATATATATATATATATATATATATATTTATTTATTTATTTATTTGTATTGAAGAAAAGAAATTAGGAAAAGATAAAGAAGATAATATGTTGTGTTGCAGAATCGAGAGAGTCTGAAATCACGGGAGAGAATCACTCGCTTGTTTATAGTGCTCTATTGTTGTTTAGCTCTTCGCGGAATCACGGTAATCAGTTTTACGTTTTATTTTGTTGTTGTGCCATTACTGTTCGAATTTACGACCAATTATTAACATTTTTTTTTTCTTCCACGCAACCCGACACCTTGTAACTATCATGTTATACGTATCACTTTCTTAAAAACTTGAATGTCAGTTACAATTAGAAGCTACTCATTACAGACCGAGAGTGAATGCTGTATCAGTTCCGGCATCTAATTTCAATGGGGTTTTGATCTGCGGTCGAATACAGTGTACCTCGCCTATAGGTTTCACTTAATGTTTGTTTACTTAAAGGAGACCTCCGGATGATTTTCAGATTTTCACATTTAAACAACTATAAGTTAGTTATACTGAGGACAGAGCTTCAGAATTTATGATTATTGGGATGAGGAATAAGAATATATTTTTGAAAATGTATAACAAATTGAAATGAACAAGGATGAGGACATGGCAGGGTCACCATAAAATGCATGAGTTGGGGCTCAAGGAAGCAGAAAAAAAAGAAGGCATGCATAGATTGTGCATAGGTGAACTCGCAAGCAAGCGGTATTGTAATGGAATTACACTACTACATTTCTGAATGTGTCGGAGTCTCCTATGCTATCATCCTTGTTCGATGTAATTTGTTTAAGGTTTTTCAAAGTATTGTTTCTCTGCTTAAGAACCACGGTAAATTCCACAAATCTCGACATGGAGCTGTTGCAATGAGTTATGTATTATAATGATGTAAAATTCTGAAAATTGTTTGGAATGCCCTTGATCCTTTTCACCTTTACTACACACGAAACATTTTTTTTTCATGGAATTCTTAACTGGATTTTCTGATTTTCTGATAGGGTCGATATAATATTACTATTTCCTCTTTAGGATCGTGTGATTGTGCATCCGGTTGGCGCGGGGAATCCTGTGACGAGGTGTGTCCCAAAGGGACTTTCGGTGTCGCCTGCCAATCGCAATGTTCTTGCCGCCACGGAGGATCTTGTCACCACGTAACTGGAGACTGCGTGTGCGCTCCAGGATACAACGGCACTTCCTGTGAGCATCGGTGCGTCAAAGGAACGTACGGGATTGGCTGCTCGCGAACATGCGATTGCCAGAATGGCGGGGATTGCCACCACGTGGATGGAAGTTGTGCTTGTGCTCCTGGTTTCCAGGGCGTATTTTGCGCTCAAGTGTGTCAAGGTACGAAGGTTTCACATTTATTTTTTTAAAGAGGCCAACTTCCTTTTACGTTGCCCAATTTTGATGAAGTGTTTCAGTTATAACCATTATTATCATAATCATATTGTGCGATTAAGGGTGGCTGCAGCCTGCCCCCTCCCCCTAATCTGCTTGGCTCCTAAGGGGGAAGAAGTGCCCAAACCCCCGAAAAAGCAAGGAAATTACACATTAAAAAACAAACATGCCTTTCACTACGAACATTACCAAAGACTACCCCCTCCCCCACTATACGGCCTAGCTGCAACCTCCCTCCCCCAATAATGCTCTGTAAGTAAGTATAGTAAGTAAATAAGTAAATTAATAAAGAAATAAACGATTAGATAGATAGATAACTAAATATGAAATATATAAATACATGAATATATATATATATATATATATACATATATAGTATTATGTATGTGTACTGTATATTATATTTCTTTCCATTTTATAAAATAACTCAAATTAAATAAATGTTGCTGATTTTTGTTTTATGTGTATTACCTGTATTATATTATTTCAAAAATAATATAGGCCTATACCCTATAGATAACTATGTAGTTTTCATTTCCACACTGTTTTAAAAAAGTATATAAACCTGCATGTGGCAGTAGAAGATGTGTGGGGGAGGATTTTTTACTTACTAGTATTATAATTTTCCATTATTGCGTTCAGTGTTATCACCATTGGTAACGTTTCTGTACGCAATGGTACTGACTTGCTGCAGAACGTGGTTCTAAAAGGATTCAAATCTTTCCCATGTCATGTATGTTGTGTACAGATGGGCTTTATGGTGTGAACTGCTCCAGTTACTGTAGCTGCCAAAATGGCGACTGCGATCCTATCTCAGGGTCGTGTTCATGCCTGTCCGGATGGCAGGGCGAATTTTGCGACTCTGTGTGCGATGCCGGAACTTATGGAGCAAATTGCAGTGAAACCTGTCTGTGTCAGAACAACGCCCTGTGCGACTACGTCGACGGGGAGTGCACTTGTCGGATCGGATGGACCGGCCGATACTGCGACGAGCGTTGTCCGACGGGAACATACGGACGAGGGTGCCTGCATCAGTGTGCGTGTGCCAATGGAGGAACATGTAACCCTGTAGACGGCTCCTGTGCTTGTTCTGCTGGATACACGGGGCCCACTTGTGAACAGCAATGCCCAGGTAGGTTTCATGTTGGGCAGCTCGAAAATTATTAGCGGACTTTAGATCTTCGATGCTAATCCTCAAGATGCGGCTTTTAGAAAAAAAAAGAGAGAAGAAGAAAAAAACAACAATTCTATACTGCACACGGGCGAGACAGCTCTTCCCATTGTCCGACCCAAGAGGAAACGCGTCATCACATCATAATGCATCATCGTGCAGGGGCGTCACCAGCTTTTTTTCGAGGGGGGTGCGTTTTGACTAATGTAACGAGATTTTTTTTTTTTTTCTTGGACAGACATTTGGAATATAAGAAGCTCTCAATCCCTAGACTTTTACTGTTGTTGAGGGAAACCAAGCGGGGAAAGGGCACCGGCGTCGCTAGGATTTTATCTTTTACAGTAAAAAAAAACAAAACAAGCTACCATTTGGAGCTATATTTTTTCGCTTTGGAAATAAAGGGGGAGGGCGCACCGGGCGCAGCTGCCGGCAATTACTGGCAGCAACATCAGGAGAAAGGCATAACAATTAAATGCGAGCGAGCGAGCTTGAATATTTTGACATTTTACAGTAAAAAAAAAAAAAAAAAAAAAAAAAAAAAAAAAAAAAAAAAACCCTGCCGTTTGTTGCTATATTTTTTCGCTTTGGAAATAAAGGGAGGGGGGGGGGGGGAGGGGCACCGGGCGGAACTGGTGGCAATTACTGGCAGCAACATCAGGTGAATTGCATAACGATTCAATGCGAGCGAGCTTGAAAATTTTACATTTTACAGTCCAAAAGCTGCCGTTCTTAGCCATATTTTTTTCGCTTTGGAAATCAAGGGAGGGGGGCGCACCGGGCGGAATTGCTGGCAATTACTGGCAGTAACATCAGGTGAATTGCATAACGATTAAATGCGAGCGAGCGAAGAGAGCGAGCTTGAAACTGCCGTTTGTAGCTATATTTTTTCGCTTTGGAAATTAGGGGGGGGGGGGGCGCACCGGGCGGAACTGCTGACAATTACTGGCAGCAACATCGGGTGAATTGCACAACGATTACATGCGAGCGAGCTTGAAAATTTTACATTTTACAGTCCAAAAACTGCCGTTCTTAGCCATATTTTTTCGCTTTGGAAATTAAGGGGGGGAGGGGTGGAGCGCATGCCATCGGGCGCAACTGCTGGCAATTACTGGCAGCAACATCAGGTGAATTGCATGACGATTCAATGCGAGCGAGCGAAGAGAGCGAGCTTGAAAATTTTGACATTTTACAGTAGAAAAACTGCCGTTTGTAGCTATATTTTTCGCTTTGGAAATTAGGGGGGGGGCGCACAGGGCGGAACTGCTGACAATTACTGGCAGCAACATCGGGTGAATTGCACAACGATTACATGCGAGCGAGCTTGAAAATTTCACATTTTACAGTCAAAAACTGCCGTTCTTAGCCATATTTTTTCGCTTTGGAAATTAAGGGGGGAGGGGTGGAGCGCATGCATCGGGCGCAACTGCTGGCAATTACTGGCAGCAACATCAGGTGAGTTACATGACGATTCAATGCGAGCGAGCGAAGAGAGCGAGCTTGAAATTTTGACATTTTGCAGCAGAAAAACTGCCGTTTGTAGCTATATTTTTTTCGCTTTGGAAATTAAGAGGGGGGGGGGGGGGAGGGGCGCACCGGGCGCAACTGCAGACAATTACTGGCAGTAAGCATCAGGGGAACTGCAGAAAGATTAAATGCGAGCGAGCGAAGAGAGCGAGCTTGAAAATTTACATTTACAGTCCAAAAACTGCCGTTCTTAGCCATATTTTTTCGCCTTGGAATTAAGGGAGGGGGCGCACAGGGCGGAACTGCTGGCAATTACTGGCAGCAACATCAGGGAATTGCATAACGATTAAATGCGAGCGAGCTGAAAATTTTAAATTTTACAGTCCAAAAACTGCCGTTCTTAGCCATATTTTTTCGCTTATAAATTAAGGGTGAGGGGTTTAGCGCATGCCACCGGGCGCAACTGCTGACAAGTACTGGCAGCAACATCAGGTGAATTGCATATCGATTCAATGCGAGCGAGCGAAGAGAGCGAGCTTGAAAATTTTGACATTTTACAGTAGAAAAACTGCCGTTTGTAGCTACATTTTTTCTATGAAATCTTTGAAGGCTTCCGTGGTGGTAGAACGTTGGGTGGTAGAAGGCTTCACGGTGCACCACGTATTCTTTCTGGAGTAAGTGAGTGCCCCTGAAAAGGGCCTACCCAATCCCGACGTTTGGGCGAGCAATGTTCTCGCCGTTCTCAAGGGAATGGGTAGCCCTTTTCAGGGCCACTCACTTACTCCAGAAAGAATATACGTGGTGCACCGTGAAGCCTTCTACCACCCTACATTTTTTCGCTTTGGAAATTAAGGGGGGGGGGGGTGTGCAACGGGCGCAACTGCAGACAATTACTGGCAGTAACATCAGGGGAATTGCATAAAGATTAAATGCGAGCGAGGGAAGAGAGCGAGCTTGAAAATTTTGACATTTTACAGTAGAAAAACTGCCGTTTGTAGCTATATTTTTTCGCTTTGTAAATTAAGGGGGGGGGGGGGGGCGCACCGGGCGCAACTGCAGACAATTACTGGCAGTAACATCAGGGAATTGCATAAAGATTAAATGCGAGCGAGCGAAGAGAGTGCGCTTGAAAGTTTGCATTTTACAGTCCAAAACTGCCGTTCTTAGCCATATTTTTTCGCTTTGGAAATTAAGGGAGGGGGCGCACCGGGCGGAACTGCTGGCAATACTGGCAGCAACCTCAGATGAATTGCATAACGATTAAATGCGAGCGAGCTTGAAAATTTTACATTTTACAGTCCAAAAACTGCCGTTCTTAGCCATATTTTTCCGCTTTGGAAATTAAGGGGGGAGCGCATGCCACCGGGCACAACTGCTGGCAATTACTGGCAGCAACATCAGGTGAATTGCATATCGATTCAATGCGAGCGAGCGAAGAGAGCAAGCTTAAAAATTTTGACATTTTACAGTAGAAAAACTGCCGTTTGTAGCAATATTTTTTCGCTTTGGAAATTAAGGGGGGCCGCATCGGGCGCAACTGCAGACATTTACTGGCAGTAACATCAGGGGAATTGCATAAAGATTAAATGCGAGCGAGCGAAGAGAGCGAGCTTGAAAATTTTACATTTTACAGTCCAAAAACTGCCGTTCTCAGCATATTTTTTTCGCTTTGGAAATTAAGGGGGGCGCACCGGGCGCAACTGGACGATTACTGGCAGTAACATCAGGGGAATTGCATAAAGATTAAATGCGAGCGAGCTTGAAAATTTTGACATTTTACAGTCCCAAAACTGCCGTTTGATGCTATATCTTTTTTCGCTTTCGAAATTGAGGGGGCGCACCGGGCGCAACTGCTGGCAATTACTGGCAGCAATATTAGGAGAATTTAAATGCGAGCGAGCGGAGCGAGCGAGCTTGAAAATTGTGACATTTTACAGTCCCAAAACTGCCGTTTGTAGCTATATTTTTTTTTTTTGCAGTAAGGGGGGGGGGGGGGGGGGCGCACCGGGTGGAACTGCCGGCAATTATCTGGCAGCAACTTCAGGAGAATGGCATTACGACTAAATGCCAGCGAGCGAGCTTGAAATTTTGACATTTTGCAGTCCAAAAACTGCCGTTTGTAGCTATACTTTTTCGCTTTGGAAATTTAGAGGGGGGGGGGACGCCGGTGTGCCCCTCCCCCTGGATCCGCCACTGGTAGTCAAGGGTGTCGGTTTATGTTCATGACTGGGGGAGGTATATGACCAGCGAGGTGGCGTCGAAGTGACCAAGTATGGGAAGGATGTCCAAAATCTATGTATATAGTCAACACTGTATAGAATACACTTGCACTATTAGATAATTATGTATGATTATTATGTGCTGCCAGAACCAGGGGTGCGAATTGCTTTTGCCCACGATTTTTCTTTTTTTTTTGTTTTTGTCCCCGATGCAAAATTTCAAAAAAAAAAAAGAAAAATAATAATCATTTAGTGTCCGGCGTTGAGGTCGCTCGCAGACTGAATTTATTATTTTTTTTTTTTAAGGGTCTGAAGGGGGGTGCGTTCGCACCACGCACACCACCCCCCCCCCCCCCCCCCCCCAGTGACGCCCATGTCGTGGCAGATGTGAATATATCTATTTGAATTAAGATAGATTAATAAATAAGCAGATGAATATATTAATTAATGAACAGATATATGATAAAAATAATAACAAAAACAATGATGATAATAATAATGATAATAATAATGACAATAATGATAATGATAATAATAATAATAGTAACATTATATATATATATATATATATATATATATATATATATATATATATATATATTTATATTTATTTATTGTATCAACTATAAATAAAATTTTCCTTTTCTAAACATAGCAAATCCGAGCCACCTACAATTACTTTCACATTGTTAACTCATAGGAATGTGAGGTAATTTTTTCTGTTTTTTAATTTCTTATTTTTTCCCATTTTTGGTCTTAGAAAATATTATTTGCATTTGTATTTCCAAAAACACTGTGAAACAAAATATAATCATTATAGTAATAGATCAGTATAGAAATTATTTGATTTGTGTTTTAATCATAAATTGTTATTTAGACAAAAAGTATGGACAAGATTGCAGCCAGAGTTGCCTCTGTCGGAATGGTGCATCTTGTGATCATGTGACCGGAAACTGCACCTGTCAACCTGGCTGGGATGGGCAGTACTGCACAGATCCCTGCCTACAGGGTTTCTATGGCGATGGATGTCACATGGCATGTCAGTGTACCAATAATTCTTTGTCCTGCGATCATGTGACTGGTTCCTGCACATGCAGTAGTGGATGGATCGGTGAGTCCATATGCTTCGCTCAGGGGGCATTTTTCATGAAGTGTTTTACATGTGTGTCCAACAATCTTGCTCTCAACCAATCAGATGTGAGTATTTCACTAGCTTATAACAGTTCATGCGAAAAAAATATGTGACATAATTATATTTAATGAAATGCCCCCTGAACCTCCTTGTGATGTGGATTTTAGTTGTGAAATAGCATTTTATTTTCTTTGTGGTATACATTATTTTTTGCATACTGTGTTGCTACACAATTAGTTAGTGGGAATGATCATGTAGCTAGAGTTTATAGATCAAAGCGTATCTCCACGGTCTGACTATTGTATACATACACAAGCAGATTACTTGATAAATAATAATACATAGCCAGACTCTTAGCTTTGCAGTATACCACGCCAAGTATAATATATAATATATATATATTTTTTTTCATTTCATTTCCAGTTGACTTAATTTGGTCACCATGTTAATCTTTACTTCTCCCCCATTCCCCAAATATTAATATCAAATCATATTTATATACGCATTGTGTGCACATATGTGTGTGAGTATGAATGCATCAGACATAATGGAACTGAATGGATTTGTTGATATAGGTATCAGTGAAAATGTATAATATCAGTACCTTTAACAACCCTTCATGGGGACAGAGCAAACAAGCTTTTTTTTTTTTTTTTTTAAATCTAATGTATTTCCTTCTTGATAAAGTGATGACAACTGTATCATTATTACAGAGTCAAAATATATCATGTTAAGATTTATCAAAGTGGTATTTTGTGCTATACATTTGCTGCTCAAGTCATGAAACATATTACGACTAACACTTTTTTGTTTTATTTGCCCGCATGACTCAGGTCAGTTATGTGAGCTGCAGTGCCCAGAAGGCTACTATGGTGCAGGCTGCACCCAGGAGTGTCTGTGTGGAAATGGCGGGATTTGTGACCACGTCACTGGTGACTGCACATGTCTTGATGGATATACAGGACAGTACTGTTTGTCCACCTGCTCCAGTGAGTTTGTGAATTAAGTGCATGTTGGCGATGTTTGTCTGTGTCAGCCTGATCCTCTCTTATATCCTAAGATATCCTATGATCAGTTTCCTAAAGTTTGCACAATCATGAAAAAATGAAATGAAATGACAATTTTGCAGGTCATATCAATTTCCAATTCTTTTAATAACTAATATTCAAATTAGGGCACACAAGAATCCCTAAAGCTGCAAAAACTTTTGTGTCTCAGTCTATCGGAATAGAAACATTACTCTGATTTGAATGCAATTTTTCTTGGAGTTTATTTTTTCTTTTTACTTCATACTATGTTCATCTTTTTAATGATGTTTACCTTTTTATGATTTCTGTGATAAGAAAAAAGAGCCATAGAGAATCCAACTAAGCCTATCCAAGATGATGCTTATATTCAAAAAGATAAGGAGAGCAAATTATTATATCTGTTTTATTTGTTTTCACAGCTCCATCTCTGTTTCCATTGTTATTAGAAGGTGTAGATTTAGTGCATGCATACTTTTGACCAGGAGTACTATTTATTGCATGGCTTGGCAAAGCTTTGGCACCAATAAAAATGGAATGAAATACAACAACACAACAACAAAATTAATGTTATCATGCACTTTTCAATAGTGGCTAATCAGTGGAGACTGCACTTTATCATATTTCCCGTTTTGACATCAATCTTGTTGTCTGTTGTTACTTCAAATGAGTTGTTATATTACATCTAAATGTGATACATTGCATCACAGTTTCATCAAAAGTGTGTCACAGTCCCACTTGATTAATAGAATATAATGAGATTTATTTTCTCTAGTTGTTGATTCGCTAGTACAATGTGTTTCATGTTTTTATTAAAATCTCTTGATTGTCAACATTAAATGCAAAGTTATAGGAGCGTACAGCTAGGAAACGTCATCTTTTGATGTATACATGTAGGTGCTATTCTTGAGGATTTTTCTTTTCTTTTTAGTTGCATCTACAGAAAAGTGGGCGAGTTTTGTTGCATAACTGTTTTGTAATTTTGTTGCTGATAACAATGACATATCCCCATACACAGATAACAAGTACGGCAGAGCATGCGCTTTTGATTGTCAGTGCCTCAACGATGCATTGTGCGACCACCGTGATGGAAACTGCACCTGTCTACCAGGCTGGATGGGGAGAGATGCCAGGACCAGTGCCCCGATGGAACGTACGGTCCCCAGTGTGCCTCGGTCTGCCAGTGCCAAAATGATGGCCAGTGCGACCCAGTGACGGGCCACTGCACATGCCTTGCTGGCTTCATGGGCAGCACCTGCCAAACGTCATGTCCAGAGAGTGAGTCTGCAACATTTACTGTATCTTTATTTAAGATTTTGACAAAATTCATATCAGCAGGAAGGAATATCAATAAATAACCTTACAGCTATATCTGGGCCCATGCATATCTATCTATCTGTCTATCTAAATCTTCCACGTATGTCAAATATCATATCTATGTATATCTATTTCTATCTCTCTCTCTCTCTCTCTCTATTTATATATATATATATATATATATATGTATATATATATATATATATATATATATATATGAATATATATATATATATATATATATATATATATATATATATATATATATATATATATATATATATATATATACCAGTATATAATATGGGTATAGAGGTAGTTATACACATTTATATGTGTTCTTTATTACAAATCATGAATAAATGAATGAAGAAATATGATTCAAAGTAAGTTTGGGTGTGGATAGATACGATTGAACCAGGCAAAGGTATACACCAAGTAAAGATTGATGATTTTTGGAGTGACAAAATGGCACTTTCATGACAGGGGTCTTCAGAGGAGATCTGAATAGTTTCACACCGCCCTTTACCATACAGAATATGCAAAATTTAACTCTCCTGGGCATATTGTGGGACTGCTCTTTTGACATTGGATTCAGCACATCAACAATTTGGGCTGATTAAACAACATGGAAAAAAAACAAAAAAACTTTGCACTAGCATTATCAGTGTATAAACATACTCATTCTGAGAAAGTTGATCATTAAAACTATCTATGTGTTCACCCAAAGTCTAATTCTTCCAACTTTTCTCTTATACCAGACTTTTTTGGAGTTCAGTGCATGCACCGGTGCCAGTGCGATAATGGTGGGAAGTGCGATAATGTAACAGGATCTTGCACATGTCGGCCAGGATATACTGGAAAGGATTGCAGTCGTGTGTGCGAGAAGGGGTTCTTTGGACTGAATTGCTCAGGTATTGATCTACAATGTACATCCAGATGCCCATCACATCTTGTTGTTTATTCCTATCAGAACCTCATACTGGAAACCCAACTTGTGTTTAAACACAAAGTTTTCAGCAGTGCATGGGGCCCAAGCGGGGATTTTGATTGAATGTACAACAAGCGCCATTATCCTTTTGGTTTTTAGATACATTACGTAATAGGATATCCTAGTATGATAGAATATATCTTGATACTTAAATATCTTTCTGACAGAATATCTTCATGCAGTGTCTCTTGCCTTTCAGTAGGGAATTTTTATCATCCAGTGAAAATGGTACAGTCATGTTATGTCAGATTTCTGTATTTTATTTAGTAACACATATTTGATCTGAATTTTGTTTGTTTTAATCGGATCCCCCAGTTATAGTATGGTCTAAAAAATATTTGTACTCATACTTCCCCAATCTGATTTTATCACGGGACCTGCGGCTCTATACAAGCTTGCTTTTACTCAGGCCCCATCATATTTTTCACATTATGACCTTAGTTTGACTCGCATGTATACAGACGTTGTGTTTATAACAAGACAAACTTTTGAACATTCCGGTGAAGTTCTATTTTGAAATATGTTCTGTATAATTTTCATATCAATATACTTTGTAATGATATATGTGAGAAATATGAAAATAAATTGAAATGAAATGAAATGAAATTGGGTTGCAAGGTTGACCAGGCTGACTTTAATTCAAATGGCTGAATTGGAGTCCCAGTTAGTATTGCTGAACACGGTTGAGTGGACTTAAAATGCCATCCCCTCTGGCACGAGGTAAAACCCTCTGTCTCTCGGATAGGACATAATTATATGTGTATTATTGTAAACTGAGGGTCACACGTGTGGGAGAGTTACATCTTTGTTCACTCCATGCTAAGAGCTGGGTGCATCCTGTAACCTGTTTTAACCCCTCCCCCCCCCCCCCCCCCACACACACACACACTCACTATACCAGAAAATGGGTTAGTGATGCCATAACAGAAGAAGAGAAGTTAAATTGAATGTGCTGTGAGTAAAGTCAAGTGCCTATTAACCAATATACAGTTGATTTAAACGTATTAGTGTTGGGATTTTGCTATGAATGTATCATGCATGACCATTACCAGTAAAAATATGTGGCAATTCCTTTCCTTGTACCAAATGGTAATTAGCTTTGATTTATGCATCTGGACTTGTACCATTTAAATACATGTTCTGTATTACTGCATGTAATGTAGAGAGGTGTGACTGTGCAAACGATGCCCTCTGTGTGCACACTGATGGTACCTGCCTCTGCAATGCTGGTTTCATGGGGTCCAGATGCGAGCGGCATTGTGAAAGCGGCACCTTTGGTCCCAACTGCACACATTCCTGTCGGTGCGAGAACGGCGCTTCCTGCAGTCCACTGGATGGCAGCTGCAACTGCTCCGCAGGATGGCTTGGGGCAGCCTGTTCTCTACCTTGTGATACAGGTTACTACGGCGATGGATGCAGGGAGTTATGCTCTTGTCAAAATGGGGCCACCTGCAATCATACCAATGGTAAGCCCTCATTAATTGATGAGATAACTGTATTTGTACGAGTGTAGCATGCACTTGTATAATGCATGCATAATGTATTGATAGTGATATGTTCATGCTGGTCACTAGCCCTCATAATGAATGAAAAATAGATATATCAAGTAAGGATTAACAATGTCAAATTACTTCTTTGTTTTCAGGGGAGTGTACATGCCAAGATGGATGGCAAGGTGAGGAGTGTGGTGAACCCTGTGCAGCTGGTTACTATGGCAACGGATGTAAGCAGGCATGCACCTGTGAAAATGATGCCTATTGTGACAACGTTGATGGGACATGTGTCTGTCTGCCAGGCTTCATTGGTGAAAGTTGCTCACAGCAGTGTCCAGAGGGTAGGTATATTGCCCTCTTTGAATAGATTCTGCAAATCCTTTCTTTTTGTCCATTTATTATTTTTGAAGCATATATCTGGCATAGCATGAATTTTGACTCTATTATCTGGCTGTTTGCTCTTTGTTGTATGAAAGCAATTACAGAAGTTGTCTGGGAGAAGCGAGACATAGATTACCACGTTCATATGAGTGCCATTTGGGGGCCATAGACAAACTGCTAAAAAGAACATTTATTGCAACTACTTAATAAATTGCCCTTGATCAACATAAATGAGCACCGATTATTTAGTTATTAAGTAGAAGCCATAATAAAAGATCATGTGCAGTCCTACTGGAGTATGAACGGCCATGATTTCTTTTCTTTTTCTTTTTTAAAAATCATGGCTCTTCTTGGTTGGTACTTGGTAGTTTATCCTGCCGGCAAATAATCCTTGCATTCAAGTTGCAATGAAACTTGATTTTTATCTGTATCAGGTCACATATTTCTCAAAATGAATACGTGTGAGAAGAAAAAAAGGATGATACAATAACCCCCTTAAAACTTCTTTAGGCACTTTGGATATAACACATCTTGCGTTAAAAGGTCGTCGAATTGAATGAGTTTGTATCAGAATTCACCTCTCATGTGCTCTGTGTAGCATGAATGCATAATGCTCTATGTCTTGAGTCACTTCCATCATCGCAATTACCCTTCCATATGGTCAATATAGATTGTGCATAATTTCAGTCTGGAAATTGGATATGCTCTGTGTAATGGTGGTTCATGTGTATATATAGTGGAACACAATTCTTTTCACTTAGATAAAAGAATCTTCAAGATGAATATATGGATGAGGGTAAGAAAAATGAAATGTGTACTCTTATGGATGTGTAGCGGGACAATTGGTTTTAGGTATTTGAGATGAGAAGAAGGAAAGATGGAGCAAAAAAAAGAAAGAAGATATTGATATTATATTGTAAAGCAAGATATTTTCGAGGCGTGACATTTTGTGAGATGCCACTGGCATTCAATGCATATAGTGTAGACACCAAGAACTTTCAAGGGCATTTTGATATCTAGGATCTGGACTCTTGTGAAATTTGTGAAATTAAAATGCATGAGAACATTTCTGTTTGTTTGTTTGTTTTTGTGTTTTTACAGTAGTCCAGGGGAGCATTTCATGAAGCGTTATGGTCGGATATTTTTCTTACAAACTGTTACAAGCTACTGAAATCTTTGCATCTGATCAGATGAGAGCAAATTTGTCCACCAAAGTAAATGCTTCATGATATGCCCCCAGATGTGATGGTGCAGATTGTACCATCAAAGTAGGACATTTTGTTGTTGTTGTTGTTGTTGTTTGTGAGAGAATGAGAAAAAACATTTATCAGCACTTTGCTGCTAGCAGTATGAAGCATGTTTTGATGAACCAAGCACGACATGTGTACATTAAATTCATTATTACTCTTCCCCATGACTGTGTTCCTAGAAAAAAAGATACCTGTGTTGTCAAAGTAATAATGATAATTCAGAATGAATAACAAATGACTCCTTTGGGTGTATATCATTTCCCCATCTCCTTTGGCTAATTCACACAGGTTTCTACGGAGAAGGCTGCAACATGGAATGCCAGTGCCAGAATGGCACCTGTGAGCCCACCAACGGTACCTGTCGCTGCGCCCCTGGCTTCCATGGGGCCACTTGTGACACCTTCTGTCCACAAGGTAAAATTGTTGGTGATTAACCCGTTGAGGACGAGTCCGGAGTATATACTCAGTACTCGGGCAAGTGTCTATGGGAAAAGCGTGTTGTAGCAAAATCAGTCCCTCCACAACAAATTAATTATCTTTTTCCTTAACTCTGTAATGGAGATGTTTGAAACAAAGAAAAATAGTAAACCAATTGCAGCTGCAAGTCTTGCAAGGAAATCAATGAATCAGAACACAAAGGTATGTGCCATGCTTCTATACGTGTACCTGCACAGGGGCGGATCCAGGAATTCTGTGAAGGGGAGGCGCCTTTAGAAAATTAAGGGGGGCACATGCACCGCCCATTTGTTTCTTTTTATTTCTTTTGTTTAACAAAAAAGTAAAGAGGGGGCACACATCCGGTGCGCCCCCCTCTGGATCTGCCATTGCCTGCATACAACACATTACTGAGTATTTGCAACGCATTGCTAGTTCTCAAAGCTAAAATAGATGTTCACTCACACTCTAAAGAATTTCACAAAATGACATAATGAACAAGTTCATTGTGTCAACTTACAATATATGTTTGAATATGAAATATTATATATATATATATATATATATATATATATATATATAAATAAATGAATATATGTGACCCTGCGCCACAAAACAAACAAAAAGTCGCCAGACATGAATTTTTAGTTAAGACCACATTCTGAAAGAGCAGACTTTAAGCTTTAAAAACGATGTATAACTCAATTCAAATGGACTCTCCTAACCTATCTAAACATTGGAGAGAAAGAACAAATATAATTAATGCCAACTTTCAAAGCAGTAGCATTACCCTTTTAAAAGTTATTAGAGTTGAAAGTGAAGAGTGTGTACAAGGTTTTTCAGAAATGAAAAGGGGGACACACCTAATCACTGCTTTCTTCCAAAAATGTTCGAGATAAAATGCTAAAAAAACACACTTTCCTGCTTGTTTTATGATCCCAAATTTTAGCATTATGTAAAAGAAGACTTGCTGTTTCAGAAAATATGAAAAAGTCAAGATCGGCTAGGTTGACCCATTTCACTTATTTTCAGTCCTCACGCAAAATCAGTGTGTGCGACTTTTTGTTCGTTTTGTGGTGCACGGTCACATATATATCTGTATATATATACAGGGCTCGACACTAACATTGGCCCGGTGGCCCAGGGCCACCAAAAACACAAGTCGGGCCACCAAAATTTCAGAAATATATCATTCGTATTTATTGTAATAGATAAATATACATACAAACTGTATATTACATAGATACAGAAACTTTTTTTTTATGTGTATTTATTTATTGGGATCATGTATTCATGTCTTGAAGGGAAAGGGAAGGTTGTTGTTGGCCAGACTTTTTAAAAATGACCATCCTGTGAACAATTCATATTACCATGACATGTTCTCTACCTCAATTTGCTGCGAAGGTACCTTTGGAGAAAGCTGCAATTTGGAATGTCGTTGCCAGAACAATGCAATGTGCGATATTGTCACAGGCGCCTGCCATTGCCTGCCAGGCTGGATTGGTCCCCTCTGTGAGGAGCCCTGCCCAAGCGGTTTCTATGGCAACCAATGTCACCAAAAGTGTCTTTGCTACAACAGGAGTCCCTGCGACCATGTGACGGGTAATTGCACCTGTGCTAGAGGGTACACAGGAAGCATGTGCCAGCACTCATGCCCAAGACCAGGTACAGTAACTTTTATTATCAGTATCTGCTGTTACACTAGCAAAACATTGCAAAGTTTCAGATCACCAGTGTGGAAGGACAAACAAACTTCATGAAGGTTTCTCGAAGTTAAACTCTATGATGTTTTGCTCCTGTGACCTTTTGCCCCCAATGCGACCCTTGCTAATGACATTTTTCTTTTCCCCCAACGGATTAGTATCTGATGATGATCCCTTGGTTCTAATTCAACAAATGGCCCTTGAAAAAAAAATGTAAACTACAAGATAAAAGAGTTGTTTGTAAAGAATGCCAAGTAAACAAAGTTAATTTCATGGTCTATATTTACTCATTGATAGGTAAAATCAATACCAAATTTGGTACATCCTTTGTCAGCAAAATGATTGACAGCAAAGGTATTGATTACTTGTATGTTTCTTGTTTACTGCTAGGGAGCATAATCCACACATAACACCTGTTTTTGTGACATGCCAATTGTTTGTGGCTGCAGCTCAAACACCTGTGTTTGATAAGAGATATGAATTCACACCTAACAAGCCTGGTTTTAGGCAATCTACAGACTTCACAATGTACCAGCACAGTACACTCTTTTACACATGTATACAGTGTAGATGTATAAGAACTCCTGTATAAACAAAACATGCACTGAATTCAGGAATTATTAGCTGTCACATCAAATGTTGACAAGTTGTCTAAATCACACTTACTGTTGTAGTTATTTCACTGATTGATTGCCCAGAACATGTATCACTAACACAAAATCCTTTTGTGAAATGATTTAGATTTCTTATATGAACTATAGAGAAGCACTCTGAGAGCGCAGACCTCCGCCAAGCATGCAGCTCATTTCCACCACTGATCTCGTTCATCCATAGAGATTTCAGTGATTTCTACCCATACGTACTTATAGCATTGTGTGCTGAAAATTGCCTGATTTCCCAATATAGAAGCCTTTGTTTACGTCATAAACCCTCAGCTGCACGGCGCGCCTCACCCTAGTAGAAATTAGAGCGCGCATTTTAGTGCGCGCATGCAAACCTCAAATACGCGCAGCCTGAACTCCCAGGTTCATTGACCCTACATGCCAAAATATAAAAAATCCTTCATAAATTCCCCAAAATTCTTGGATCACTACCAAAATTTAATCATCTGTTACTTGTATCGTTCTTAATCTTTCCTGCAAGTATCATCTAAATCCGTTAACTACTTTTTGAGTTATTTTGCACAAGGGCAAACACACAAACACACAAACCAAAGGTAACGAAAACATAACCTCCTCCCTTGGCGGAGGTAATAAAGGACTACTTGTGGACAATATTACGGATTTCACCCACTGTCACTCTGTGTGAGTTTCAAATACATAGACATACATACCCTCGCTTAGAATAAACATGTATATCAGTACATGTGTAATGTTTGCATTCTGCTAATTTGTTATCAAGCACAATTTTAGTATTAGGGGGATGTTTCATGAAGAATTTAAGTTGAACTTTAAATTTCTGATTGACTAAAAATCATGGTATGCTGTGTGTGTCTTCAATGTTGCTCAACTTTCTAATGAAAATGAAGATTTTGGAAACTTTTTTCATGTAGTCATTGATAATACAACTTGAGATAAAATGAAGTTGTAACAATGGAATTATTCATGAAAAAACTAAATGATAATTTTGAAGTGGATGGTGATTAGGCTAATGAAAGTGAACAGGGAAACCTGTGGAATACCATAATTTTTAGTCAATCTTAAATGAAGTTCAACTTCGTGAAACACCCCCAAGTACTTTTCCTGTACTAAAAGGTAGTCATGGAATAATCATACTATCACCCCCTTGCACAAAAATATAATTGCACACACATACACACATAGACACGCATTTTGCAGAGTTGAATTTTGATCATAAGTAGTATATCTGGACAGTTCTAAATACTCCATATCACCAAAAAAAAAAAAAAAATCTAAAAAAAAAAGGATTACAAGGAGGAGGAGTATAGGGGAACTAGTGATAATGGCATCCTCTCATGAGACAGTCAATATGCACATAACACATTTGTTGTATTAGGCAGGCATCCCATGGTGGATATGGAATATTGTATGAGGCCATACAAAGTATATTATTTGGAATGTGGGGTATCACAACTTAACTCTTCTCCCATCTCACCCCCCCCCCCCCAGTTTTTGGCCAATAATTGTTACCAAACATGTTATATCATCATGTATCTGATGAGAATGCATAATCATTATTGGATGCACTTGAGTGGTATATCAGATATATTGCATTCATCAACATGAATATTGCACGAGTCGAAGACGAGTGCAATATTGATGTTGATGAATGCAATATATCTGATATACCGCGAAAGAAATCCATTATTATTATTATTATACATACATGTACAAACCACTCTCCACGACAACACCACATTCAATTCCCCCCCCCCCCCAAAAAAAAAAAAAAAATGAAAAAGGGTTTCACTCACCATTATATTGTTTACAAAATCTAACCTTTCAACTTGTATACAGACGTGTATCTAGTATCTACGCACAGTACAGTACAGTACAGAGCATATCAGCAAGCGACTGCCGCACACAGCACAGACGATTTACGTGTACTCCTTGGCATTTCTCAACCTCATCGCGCATTTCTCGACCTCATCGCGCATTTCTCAACCTCATCGCGCAATGCCACTGCACTTTGCTTTCTTTGCAAGCGATACTGCGCATGCGTATAAAGAAACATTTAAGTGCGATATTGACAGCAGAGTACAATATTGGAAACAATATTGTACTCTTTTTCTCCATTGATACAGGTAATGTAAAATGCATAGGACAGGTATTATGCTGACAATATTGTATGTCATTAGGCAAACCCCTTGCAGGAATATTGATACATGGCTTTATTGTATCGAAAAAGTAGCTTGTATGTATGATAATATGTATTATGTATATTCTTATTCTGAGTTTGTACAATCAATTATGCAAATATGATTTGTTATTGCAAGGAATACCTATTTTGTCAGTTTTCTCTCATTTATGGAGACAATGCAACCTAATATTGGATGTTTTTAGCTTGTAATGTAATTGGTAAAAGTAAGAAATTTTGATGTATTATAATTTTACATGAATGTAATTGGTTATGCAAATAAACTGTTTTTTTTTATAGTTTTGATGACCTCTTAAGGGCAGAAATCTTAAGTATTCCTTTCTTTTCAATTGATAATATGTATTTCTTTGTTTTTAACATTGTCCTTTTTTAGCAAGAATATTTTATGATAGCTAAAGGGGATGTTATCTGTGGAAAACCAGTCAAGAAAGAAATTGTTATGACATTGTACACGTATGTGAAACAGCAATTATTTTTCGTGACTTTGGTCACAAATATGTGCTTTATCTCAGCAACTGTATGATTGTTATGATTGGGAATGTGCACCACTTTAATATACTTCTAGAAGTTTTAAATAACTTAATTAACTTAATTTTGTTTTTCAACCTTTTTGATGACTTACCAAGTCAGTAATGAACAAATTAAATGACAAATTCATGAGAAGAGCCCCTTGTTCATTTCTCATGACTTGTAGATCTTTTCATTGGATTAAACTGCGAGGAACCCTGCCTGTGTGAACTTGGGGGTGTGTGTCACCACGAAACAGGCCAGTGTCTTTGCGAAACCACAGGTGACTGCAGACAAGAGTGTCCAGAGGGTTTCTATGGAAATTCCTGCCGCATGGTCTGCCACTGTGAGAATGGGGTGTGCGACCAGGTTACGGGTGAATGCCAATGTGAAGCAGGTAGGTTTCTATCGATTGTAGGATTTGAAAAGTACCACTCGCTGCAAAACATATGCATCATTGCTAAATTAGTAATTTGTGAGTGCGCATTTCAACTTTCAAGAACATTCAAATGTTGTGTATAAACCCTTTGTGATTTGTGATACAGTGACAAACATTCTGTGTTTGCAGTAGTGTTCTAAATTGCATTGAACAAAGATATACTTAAGTGCAGCAAATACTTTGTGTGACATTCTTTGTGTGACATTCAAAATGACATTATTTTATACTACAGGTAGCAAACTAGCTTATTGTGGGGTTGTGCTGTACTGTTTCACCTGTGGTGTGGTAGAAAATGAACTCATTCCATCTTTATGTGGATCCACCACTGTGAGGAGATTGACATTGACATTTCTTGAGTGAGGGACATAAAATGTCAGGTCTTATATACATGTCTGTCACAGGTGTGTTATTCTATCTGGCCTGTGGTTAAGCATTTCTCTTTTATGAACTGTTGTGGAATCTATAAAGGCTGGATGGGAAGCAACTGCTCGGAGCCATGTCCAGAAGGATGGTACGGCGCCTCATGTGCACTGCGGTGCCAATGTAAGAATGGCGGTTCTTGCCACCAGGTCACAGGAGAGTGCACCTGTTCTCCAGGCTGGAAGGGCGGGGACTGCTCCGTGGAGTGTACAGAGGGGTCATTTGGCATGGGCTGCAACTCAACCTGTCAGTGTCGGAATGGTGCCCTCTGTGATCATGTGACTGGCAGTTGCGGATGTCAGCCTGGTTACAGGGGAACATTATGCGAGCTGCTGTGTGAGGAAGGTAAGAGGATAAACCAAAATATAATGATACATTCTGTTCAGAAAGTGATATCTTTTTAAATATGATTTCATTTTATCTTCCCATATTACAATTATCATAGGCCTATGCATAAAAGTTACTTCAGTAAGCAATTTGTTACTGTAAGTAATGGAAGTGTGTTCCCTTGAGTATTAAGAAAATCAGAAGGTTTTAAGCGTTCACGGACCGGTTTGCGACCAATGCATTGAATGCCAGTGGTAATTCATGAAAATTTCATGCTCTGAAAAAGGCCACCAGATCCAACAAAAAGTTTCATGCCAAGAATGTTTCTGGTTTTACAGTATATGCTATTATTTGTTATCTGTGTTTGATTGAATTTTGTCAATTTTTGGATGTAACATTTACAGTGGTTTGAATGTAATATATAATAGATAATTATATTCTCTCTATTCTCTTTTTTTAAACTTTCATCTTTTCTTTTGTCATCTTCCTCTTTGCTGTCATTGTTACCATTAATTCTTTCTTTTGCATGTATCATCATCGTTATCATCATCGCTATCATCATCATTTATCACATCATTGTCATCATCATTCCTATCTCAATGGATAACATTTGGTTTAACTACAGGTTTCTATGGTGTGCTGTGTCAGGAGGCATGTGGGTGCCAGAACGAAGCCACCTGCAATAGTGTCAATGGTTCTTGCTCCTGTCAACCGGGTTGGATGGGACAGTTTTGTGAAACCCCTTGCCCTGGTGAGTGTTGAAACCATAACTGGATTTTACCATACATGGCAGGCCCTCTGGTAGAAGTTATTGCTACCTGAAGGCCTGCCTGTACAGTCCTATGCTATATCCTATGCCAAGTCTCGATCAGCATAATTATTGTTTTGCATACTGGTAAGCATTCTATTGATCCCCTCTAGTAAGAGGCAGAAACACTCTGTCCGTTGGATAGGACATAAAATGGAGGTCCTGTGTGAGTTAGTCATGACACATCAAAGATCACACGTCATTCATTCATAGCAAAGAGCATGCTGCTAACCCGATTAAGTTGGGTGTGACAGTGTAGCTACCCACAAAAGAAAACAGGTGAAAGATGCCAAACCCTCATGGTTCACCCCAAGTGACTTGCAATAGTCAGCAAATGGTATCAACCAGGCACTCTGTGCCATACAATTATAGAATTATTGTGTACTAGTATATGTGCAACTATACCAATCCACTGCCTCGCTGGTGTCAATTATCTGAAATTTTTTTGAAATTTGAATGGGTTTGCATGGAAGAAACAAAAAGCTATCATAGATAGCCCCATCATGAAAATGATATACCGGGGTAATTGTTCTGCATTCTTTTTCATCAGATGGTATGTATGGTGCTGGCTGTGTAGGATTGTGTGAGTGCCAAAACGGGGGAACGTGTCAGGCGGTGGATGGCAGGTGCGATTGTGGGGCTGGCTGGCAAGGGGAAAACTGCCAATACGCGTGTCCAGCGGACAGGTATGGAGAGATGTGCCGGGGCCGGTGCCAGTGCAACAATGGATCATGCAACTCCATCACAGGGGAGTGCTCTTGCTGGGCTGGCTGGAGAGGAGAACGTTGTGACCAGCCTTGTCCGACAGGTACGTGTTGGGGACTATGTTTCTCGAGAGATTGGCATGTTTCTGTGCATGCACTCAACTCCCAGTGTAGTGTGCTGCTGTTATTAAAGTCTACTCACTGAACCTTTCTACCAGGGACATTGTTGAGTGCAATTATTCTTTGTAAAGAACCAGCTCGCATAAAATGTGATTTGACCATGTTGAAGCTATTCTGTTCTGATGAACACTTTTTATCTATTTATCTATTTATTTTTTTTACTATTAGCAATATCAATATTCTACATGTATCATTCACAGTGTGTCTTTGATCTTCTTGTATTTGTTTTGTGAGGGAGCGAACTTATGTCCTATATAAAATAAAGTTCTTACAGCTCCTTAAGAATGCTATCTGAAAGTGATTAAAGGAAGAAAAGACAGGAAAATAGCCATTCCCAAACATTCTAAACTGACACTATCCCAACAAACATGACTGAGGGTCCAACTTTAGGTATGATTTAAAAAAAGTGTGTTTTTGTTTATCTTGTTTTCTATATATTTCCTAAGGCACTTATGGCATAATGTGCAGCCAGATGTGCAAGTGTGAGAATGGGGCTGAGTGTCGGGCGGACTCAGGGGTGTGTTCGTGCAGACCTGGCTGGCACGGGGAGTTCTGCAACGTGCCTTGCGGTGAAGGGTGGTATGGCACCAGATGCAACCAGGAATGCACCTGTCTGGAGGGTAGCCTCTGCCATCATGTGACGGGAGAATGCACCTGCACATCGGGCTTTCATGGAGAGAACTGTGCTCTCACCTGCAGTCAATGGCGCTACGGGGCAAACTGCTCGCAGACCTGCCATTGTGAACAAGCTGTGTCGTGCGACGCAAGCGTGGGCACGTGCAGATGCGAGGCGGGCTGGACAGGAGAAGGGTGTGGCGTAGCCTGCCCTCAGGGGTCGTACGGCCTGCACTGCCAGTCCAACTGTAGGTGCAGAAACGAGGCAGTCTGCAATCCTGTCGATGGCTCGTGTACCTGTGCAGCTGGATTCCAAGGACAGTTTTGTGAGGAAACCTGCACCAGTAAGTTTGTCTTCAAGCGTGGCTATGCCCATCGAGTCTCAGTAATGATGTGTCTTGTGTACTGTACAGGTCCTAACTGCCATATATTTTGTGAGGATTTTATATTTGCAAATTTCATGAGTCGCATGCCATTAGCAAATTTTTACAAAACTATCAAATCTGATCCCGACATAAATGCATCATGCACCCATACTTTTCTCCTTTAATTACTGTACTCCATTATTGCAAATTTAACCACCCGTGAACACTATTGTCAGAAAGTCCTGATTTGCGAAAAATTCGACTTGCTAAATATATGGCTTATACAGCATAGCGCTTTATTAGAATAAAACATTCACTCTCATTGAGCCCTTTGTTATCCATACATTTGTTCCATATGTCAATTCTGTCCGTCTGTCTGTTTGTATTTCTCTGTAATACTGTATAAAAACCACTGAGTCTCCCTCTCTTTAGTATGACTATATCTTCCTCATATGCAGCATTCTGTATAGTTTTATTTGATGTCACTTTGTGTGTGTATTTATTTTGTCATACTCTTTAGACAATAGGTTTGGTGTGAACTGTGCCAGTGAATGCCAGTGCGACCACGCCCACTCCTGTTCCCCATCATTTGGTGAATGTTTCTGCCTTCCGGGCTGGACTGGGGAGTCCTGTGAGAGGCCCTGCAGTGAGGGTTACTATGGCGATGGATGCAACTACACCTGTACCTGTCAAAATGGCGGGACATGCAACCATGTAGATGGGCGCTGCATATGCTCAGAAGAATGGGTCGGGGACCAATGCGAGACATCATGTAACACTTGTGAGTTTAAATGCCAGATGGAAACCTGAGAAAGTATTCAACCGTATTGCAATCATGCATGTAGGATATGTGTGGACATACATGTATGGCTGCTGTAACATGTGATGATGGATGTACACTGTCAGCTGGTATATTTCTAGTAATCAATTTAATCTTGTGATCAGATTATGCCTTACAGTCATCCTAGGCACACTGTAAAAGAGGTTTTCAAAATTGTTTCAGTCTATATATTTCATTTTTTTCTTTACAAATATGGAACTCAGAGGTTTAAATGATATTGGGTTCAACATTCTGTTCTTGTTTTATAGTGATGCATGGTTTGTGTAGCAACACAAAATTGTTTTGTAGCAATGCATGGTTTGTGTTGCAACACAGAAATCCAGAACACAGAAAAACTGTTTTGACCCTGTAATGTGCATTATCATAACTCGGTATTTGGAATAGAATGGGAAAACCGCAAACTCTTCATTGCTATAGTTGTTTGTACACAACAAAAAAGAAAAAAGAAAGAAAGAAAAAAAAAAAAAGAAAAAAAAATAATTATGTGTCCATTTTGTTATTCATTGTCACTATTATTTAGTTTTGCAGCTGTATTCAAATGTGACACAGGATATGCCAAGTAGTCTCATTCACTTCTCTATACTTGATATTTTAACCTATTAAGCAGTGTTGTTGTATCTATGTTGCATTGGTTGATGCAGTGACTGGATATGTACTTGGATGTCGCCCTCGCTGCCAGTGTAATAATGGCGGCACATGTGAGTCCGGTAGTGCAGTGTGCATCTGTCCTCTTGGCTGGACGGGTGACCAGTGTCAGGAGGCGTGCCCGGTGGGACGGTATGGCCAGAACTGTTCACAAGAGTGCGACTGTCAGAACGATGCCCTCTGTGAGAGATTTAATGGGGAGTGCGAGTGTCAGCCAGGCTGGCGGGGGGCATTCTGCTCTTTGCCGTGCCAACCTGGAGTCTACGGTGCTGGATGTCGGCGTAAATGTTCCTGCGTAAACGGGGCTTCCTGTCATCATATCACAGGTCATTAAAATGATTCAATATTTTTGTAACTGATATGATTAACCCTTTCCTAAAATTCATCTCATCTAGTCAATATGTTTTGCCTCCTCCACCCTCTCTTTAATATGTTCCTGCTGAAATGTCTTCTTTCAAGAGACATGACTAGTGTACAAAAAAATGTTTACCAGAAGATATTCCGTACGTTACTCTTCCTGCTGTGATATCAATTTTTGCAGTTTAACAGTCTTGTATCACACAGGGAAAATATTATCTCCAAAATTGCACATTGCTACATTTTCAAAGTCATTATTAAAATGATTGGCCCCCATTATACAATGGTAATATGGATTCTTATCCAATGATTGTCTGAGAGCAGTTATGTGACCAGTTTTTCATTTTGCCTAACATGCCCAGCGGGCATTAGTCTTTGCCATCGCCCGCATACTAATGACCGGTACTAACGACCTATTTCTGTTAATGTAGGCAACCAGACGGTTTTGATTCTGACGGTTGCTTGTTTCCTGGTATTTGTAGGTGAATGCACTTGCACCGCAGGCTATACTGGTCGCCACTGTGAGGAAGAATGTCCTGAGGATAGATACGGACTCCAGTGCCAGTTCCCTTGCGAGTGTGAAAATAGGGCAGTATGTCATCCCGAGGACGGGGAGTGCATCTGCCAAGCAGGATGGCAGGGTACACGGTGCTCGGATCCCTGCGAAGAGGGCTTCTATGGTGTCCAGTGCGAGGAGGCATGCCAATGCCAGAACGGGGCTGCGTGCGATCACATTAACGGACGGTGCACGTGCGCCGTTGGCTGGATCGGCGACTTCTGTGACATGCCCTGCGACCATGGCTTCTTTGGGGAGAACTGCGAGGAGCGGTGCTCCAACTGTGTTCAGTACAACTGCAGCCACATAGACGGACGCTGCCTGATATCAAAGTGCAAGTCAGGACGATGGGGCACGAAGTGTGAACACATGTGTCTCTGTGAAAACGGAGGTGTCTGTAATGCCAAGGATGGCTCCTGCCTGTGTCCGAGGGAATTTGAAGGCGATCTTTGTGAACTTGGTATGATATTTAAATTATCATCACTATCCATTATTATTATTATTGTCTGTTCGACCAGGTAAAGAATATAGGATACATATCATAAACATTACAAACATGAAACAAATACCAGAATGAACATTACAAAGGGATACATTGTACCATACATGTTGCACAAAATAATAGTAGTGAAGAATAATAGTGGATGATAGTGAAGAATTGTACATCACTTTTAATCCCACAGAATGACCTCAGCCAGTTAATGTATCTACCAGTTCTACCATCACTTCATTTTCAAGTGAAATTAATAATTTGTTCTGCTGTATATAGATGATGTTTTTTTTCTCACAATTTGTTTTTAAAGTCCTCTGACCTTTCCTGCTTTTCCATACCTCAATATACACCAGTATTTATTTGTCTCTCTCCCCCAGCTTCGTTCTTAGTCAATGACACTGAAAGTGAAGTGGTCATCAACACCACGCCATCTGTAGGAAGGCAAGCAAATTCATCAGGTGAGTTGCTATGAAAACTGTGCATTATTTTCATGCCCAGGTATGAATCTAATGCAATGTGTGAAACTCACATTTTAACCTGTTCATTACAAGAAAGTGATATACTAGTACCAGGTTCCTGTGGCATCAGCTCATGTAAGGGTAACCAAGGGGAACCTGGTATAAGAGTTTTCCAAAATGTAGACAGGAGTGACATGTCTGTATGTGTGGCCTAAATTCATGTTTGCTTTATGCTGACCAGAAAATGACTTTGATTGAAAAATTAGAGTTTCTTACAGCAATCTGTATGTTCTTTTTCTATATCCAAACTGCACCTTTTATCAATTCAACTTGCCTTTTTCCAATTTAGTAGTGCGCTTGTTTTTCATTAAAACTCCTATGAAAACTAGCCACCAAGGTTGTGCTCACTAGATTTTGACTACCAAACTCCATTTGTATGCCCTTCGTGTATAACGAAAGGATTATTTGCAAGTTCATCAGCGCATGCTCTATTAGTACCTCATGATTCCATCAATATTTTTGCATTGCTTAATGGCACATGCAGTTGACCATGGAAAAGGGATACATTATCACTTGACCACTTTCCTTGATTGCCAACCTGTCCATTTCCTGTTGATGGGCAAAACGAATCTTGTTTGGGGCATTGAAGGCTTTCGGAGAATTGTGGGAAGAACGGGTAAAACTTACTCGTTATCCCCACGGGATATTGGGAGCACAGTTGCTAATGGCCATAGACAACAAAATATCAGCATCATTTTATTCTGTTGAGATATAACACTAACAATCATCTGTGTACACATACCTGTAGGACCCTACAGGTGAGAAGGGGCAGATCTAGGAATTCCATAAAGGGGAGGGGGGGCGCAAAATCTGAATCCAATTCCAGGTTAAATCAGCTGACAAGCAAAAAAAAAAAGAAAAAAGGCTTTAGCATATTTTTGTGGTACCACGGCAATTGAAGACTTAAATTCATTTTCTTTACTCCCCCCCCCCCCCCCCCCCCCCCCCCGATCTGCCACTGGGTGAGGACTTATTATATGTTTGTAAAGGTTGGTGTGAATGTAAAGTTACAACTCAGTTTTCAGACATAGCATCAAGGCCAGGGGTCCACATCCAGGGAGGGTGCATCAAGTCTGCATATGATATCATGAGTGTATTAAAGTCATCATCTCATCCTCTCCAAGCTTTTGTTTCTGAAATTAAATTACGGTTTGTTCCACCTTTTAGATGGTGTCATCACATCTTTACCCTTCTTCTTTTCTGTGTGTTTATACATTTTCAGTGGCCAGCCTGGCAATTGGCATGTCAGTTGCCATCATAATCATTATCATCATCGCAGTAGTCCTCGTTATGTTTGTTCGGAGGCGCAGAGTGAAGAACCATACCTATCGAATTGATGAAGACCCTTGTGAGTAGCAAACAGTACATGACATGTAATTTCTGGGTCTGCAGGGTAACTTGACAATGATAAACATGATAAAAGTAGAAGGTGAAGATCAAGGGCAAAGGTTACATTATTTTGGTAAAATGAAATAACATTCTAGCTTTAACTTTATCAAGGAATGTCCAATGATAATTATTTCCAGTAAGAAAGATTGGCATGTATGAATAAGTCAAGACATTGGTATTGATGGGGAAGATATCAAGATCGTAGCTCAAGGTCAAAGGTCACCAATCTTTGGTTAAAATGTCATTTCTGGCCATACATTCCACTCGGTACATGTAAAGTCCAATGTTAATTTATCCTGTTTTGTGTAAGGATTGAAGTAAATTGAAAAAAAAAAGTTTGCTGTGTGCAGAGATGTAGTGTTATACCCAAAGTAGGTCATTTCTTGGTCAATGGTCAATGAACTTCGTCAAAGGGTAAATGAAGGGCCATGTACAGACTTATGGCACACAAAATACTGACTGCATGAGAAACAGAGGTATCCCAGTCAATTATGCATATCAGCTGAAATGCTTTAGTTCTACTTGAATGTGGTGAGAAATATTCAAATGTCCTAGTTACTGTAATCTATGTAGCTGGACTCTGGTGTGAATACAAAAGAACCACTAAATAGACAAGACAGTTACAAGTGTAGACTCAGACTTTTCATATTTTAGGTATTCCCCCTTTCACAGAAGTTTTCAGTTTTCATTTCAATTCAGTTCTAAGAAAACATAGTGATTTGATAGTTTTGCACTGAAAAGGGTATTCATTAATGTCAAATTGAGGTTCCATGTCATTGTGTGATATTTGATAAATTCATATGAAAATGTTTATACTGTAAAGTAAGAAATATTTGCAGCATGTAATTTTTGTGAATTGTACATGTAGCTGATGGCCTTTTTATGGCCTGAGATTTCCACAAATAGCCACTGACATCCAATGCATTATAGTGTAGACAAGAACTTATGCATGCATTTTAATCCCACTGATCTTGGCTCTTGTGAAATCAAAATTTATGCAAACATATCTGGTTTAACAGTACCGTATATGTAACTTATAGGAGAAGGTATGTAATCATAGAGATCTTTCTCTTCGTTAATGTATTCCAGCCTTTTTGATTTTATTTTTGTCATTGTGGCACTTTTATACATTTTCAGCTTATATAATGGGAGAAGGGATTGACGACCTACCAACGGGAGATAACAACGGAGTTTATGAAGAGGTCAGAATGAGGAGCATGACAAGTCAGAGTTCAGTGGACAATAGTGATGAGAGGGAGTTAATTGGCTCGTTAACACCAGAGCAAAAGAATGCTGTCAGGTGAGCATATTGTCATGTTTTTATAGAGACATCCCTTTGAGTGCAGTATTTTATCCAACCCTTCATTTTCCCATCCATTGCCAGTAAAGTGAAACCACACACCACTGAAGTTTCTGCTATATTACGTAACAGCCTTTATACAAATTTATAATGAAGCTCATGCTTCGCTACTTTTTTATCTTTGGAGAAAAAGAGACGCTCAAAGACAAAGCAAAGATTTATCAGTGTTGAAGTGAAGGCATGAATGGTAGACACCAACTGCCTCTAGGTGACCGAGGCACACACCAACCAGCTCACATGTGCTCAAGTCGACACAGAATTATTGCATTCCCTTACATCATCACAGCTCTTGTCAAATGCATCTGAATGCTGGATGAAAGAAATTCAGCCACATTTCATGTAATGAACATACAATCTACTAGGAATAAAAGATCATTAATGACCAATATCTTCCTCATTCCTTTCAACTTTTCATATCTCAATCTTCTACCAAGGTACACATATCTTTTCCACACATTGCCTCTTTCTACAGTTACAGCCAAAATTTTGTTGTTATGTTGAGCCAGAACAAAATAATCAAATATTTCAGTATGCCACACTTTAGATTTTCTACAGGAGGAAGCACATGATTGTGAATAAGTATATTAAAATCATGTCTCCCATTATGCAGGACGGCAAAGCGGGAAATGCATGGAGGGTCCCCTCCCCAGGGTGTCATCAACAATGCCTACACTGTGGAGGTCTAGAGAAAAAAAAACCAAAAAACCACAATCATCTCATTGGACCGTGAAGTGCCTCAGAGCCTTCCTCCCTCTCTGTGAAGGGCGCAACAATTGATAACATTCCTGTTTCGAAAGGCAGCAGTTTTATACTGTGTAGTTGCAGAGGAAACGAACTGTGCAAACGCATGTCCACCAAGTATTGATGGCCTGCTATACACATGACATCGTTAGCTTTTGTGTTAACTCGTCCCATTCGCTTCATTTCAAAGTCAATGCTGGGTTATTTTAAAGTTGCGAAATTTTGTTGTTGTTTGTCAGTGTTTTTTTTTTGTCTGTTTTTTTTTTGCTTTCATTTTAAATCCATGTGATGATTTTCTCTGTAAACATACCATAATACATAATTATTGATCGTAGCTATGTAGAGTCATCACAATCATTGTATTATATCAAAGCTGAAATTACTTCTTTCAAAATCTCATTGGTACTGTAAAAATCCTATCTGGCAACTTTGGGTTTGTTTTGTGATGTGAGGTCACAAGAATAGTCTTTCATTTGTAGAAGATGGCCAAATTTAGCATGTAGCCATAAATTATTCATGTCTAGGCTTCAAGCAAATTAAAACAAAAAAAATTTTGCCTACATGATTTTGCTTTCCAATTAGTAATATTGAAATAAATGATATCAAATAGTACACAGATTATTTAAAAAGGCCATTTGTTTATTTAAGAATTCACTAAATTTGATCAAATTATCATGTTGGCATATGATAGCATGTGACAGCTTGATAAAAAGAAATCAACTCATCCTAATGGTTGTTTTTTTTTTTAGGTGATTACGCAGATGATATTGATTGAAAATTGATGGAAATTATTTTGTTATGTTCGGGTTGCCAATAAAGCTGCTGAATATGGTCGTTAATACGTAATGATTCAATTTGCCACATAATGTGCCTGGAGATTAACTGGAAACTGGGAACATTTTGATATTTCAGAAGTCCACAACTTTACAGATCGATTCATGGAAATCTCTCCAGCTTGGATGTTGCCAGCCATTTTAGTTTATCAGAATGACTATCACCTTCCTACCTCCATTTCTGACTGCCATACAGACAGAGGACATTAATTATGTGACCATGCATCACAAAAGGAACAAAAAGGTCGCACCCCTTGATTTTATGTGAGGACTCAAAAAAGGTGAAATGGGTCAACCAAGTCAATCTTAACTTTTTCATATTTCCTGAAAGAGCTACTCTTCTTCTGCATAATTCCTAAATTTTGGATCATAAAATGAATGGGAAAATGTGTTTTCAGCAGTTTTTCTACAACCTTTTTTTTCATAGAGTAGTGTGATCAGGTACATACAGTGTACTATAGAGGCTTCTTTTCATTTCTTGAAAATCTTTTGCACAATATTCATTTTCAACTCTAATAGCTTTCAAATGAAAAGATAATGCTACTGCATTGAAAATTGGCACTAATCATGGACAGAATGTGTTGATAAAGCGTGCTTAATTTCAGCCTAATCCAATAATCCCTTCATTGTTGTTGCTCCAGTGGTTTACATCCTGTTTTTTTTTTCTCATTCATCACACAGCTAGCATATGGCTTTGTAAAGATTTAAAAAAAAATGCTTGAATAGACCCATTAGTTCAGAGCCTCTTTTCTCAGTTCACACTTTCCATAGTGTGTGTTTCTTTCCAATATTTAGATAGGTTAGGAGAGTCCACTTGTTTTGAGGTATAAATCATTTTAAAGCTTAGAGTCTGCTCTTTTAGAATCTGCCCTTAGCTAAAAATCAATGTCTGGCAATTTTGGTCTGTGACTCACTATGCTGAGACATTGTGTGAAATGCTGTATACCTGGTAATATTCTCATGTCAAAAGTAGAGACAACCAAGATATAAGACAGATTTAGAGTAGCTAATACCAGTGGCAGATCCAGAGGGGGGCGCAACCGGCGCACGTCCCCTTTATTTTTCGTTAAAAACAAAAGAAATCAAAAGAAAACATGAAATGAAACCCGGACGTGGCACCAGAAATATTAGTCACACACCCCCCCCCCTTTACAGAATTCCTGGATCCGCCCCTGAATACAGTACAGTAGTTATACAGTAGTGATTACGTGTGGCATGTATGCAAGGATTCTTATTCTTAACAGGACATAGGAGATGTAAGAAGTCTATGCAACATGCACTATCAGATATGTAATGCACAATCATGTCTTTAAGATCTTTAAAAGCAGATCATGTTCATTCATTGTACATCCTCATCTTTGCAATATCTACTTTGCCCATAATCTTTTTGTAAACTCTCACCTCTCTTTGAATTCTCCCTCTCCCTCTTCCCTGTCTGTCTGTATATCTTTTTCCCCCTCTCTTATGTGACCTGCACCACAAAACGAACAAAAAGTCGCACACAGTGATTTTCTGTGAGTACTGAAAATAGGTGAAATGAGTCAACCTAACCACTCTTGAGTTTTTCATATTTTCTGAAAGAGCAAGTCTTTTTCTATATTATATCACAATTTGGGATCATAAAACAAACAGGAACTTGTGTTTTCAGCAGTTTTTCTCAAACAATTTTAGGTGGAATAGTGTGATTAGTTGTTTCTCATAGAACCCTCTTCCCATTTCTCAAAAACCCTGTCCATACACTTCACTTTCAACTCCAATAACTTTGAAGAGAATAATGCTACTGCATTGAAAGTTGGTATTAATCATGTACAGAATGTGCTAATGAAGCATGCTTAATTTCAGCTTAATCCAATACTAGTAATCCCTTCATTGCTGTTGCCGGATGGTCAACATCCTGTTTTTTGTCCAATTCATCCCACAGCTAGTATATAGCTTGGTAAAGATTAAGCGCTTGACTACACCCTGTACTTTAGAGCCTGTTTTCTCAGTTTACACTTTCCAGAGTGTTTCCTTTCCTTCCAATATTTTGATAGGTTAGGAGAGTTAATTTGAATTGAGTTACATCATTTTAAAGCTTAGGGTCTGCCCTTTCAGAATCTACTCTTTACTAAAAATCCCTGTCTGGCGACTTTTTGTTTGTTTGGTGGTACAGGGTCACATATTGACTTCCAAGTTGCATAATATACTCATGACTTGCATTGTTTAGTATTTACAATGTAGCTGTGATGGTATGATGTATTTTGTATCCCTGTATGAGAAGATGTATATCTGCGTTTTAACTTGGTCAATCAAATTGCACCAGTACCTTTGTATCAAACTGTATGTATCTCACTTTCTGCAGTATGGTAATTGTTGTGTTTGCATATCCTAAAGCTGATATTCCAATACATTGTTTTGTTTTTGTGTGCTACATTGTATTACATTCATCTGAAATACTGTGCCTTATCTGTAAGTACTCTTGCCTTTATCTGTACTTAATGAGTAAGTATTTTCTACATTGAATTTAATGGCACAAATCCTTCATTGCCACTTTGTGTCAGAGAAGTTTTTAATAAACTGGACATTTCAAAATCAGAAAGAAATTAAAGATTTGTTCATTTGTGAAGGAGTGTTCAGATGAAGTAGAACAGACAAAGGTTTTTTTTTTTTTTGTGAAACTTGAATATCTTTAAAAAAAAACCCTGGACAATTGAAACACACGATAATTTTCACAACCGTTATGTATAATAAGTGAACTCCTCACAATTAATGAGTCTCTACACAGGTTTAGCTGTTGCCATGGTAGCAGCAAGTGAAAGTGAATGTTACATCATCATGGGAGGGGTTCTGTGGAGGATATGACTGATTATTACCTATATGAGGTAGTTTTGCGAGGCAATTACAGTTGGTATTTTGCAGGGTCGGGAGTTCAGCAGGAGACATTAGAGCATATCACGAGCATCCGGGGTTTTACATATACAGTGGACTCCTGTTATAACGAAATCCTTGAGACCGGCAGTTTTCTTTCGTTATACCGGAATTTTGTTATAACTGAACAAATAAACAATAGAAATACATAGAGTGGATGACATCGCAGCCAAAATTTTTACTTCGTTATAACCGTGTTCGTTATAATTGGAGTGCACTGTAAAACAGGGAGGTGGGAAGAGAAGGAGTGGAATCTCTCTTCCCACCTCCCTTCTTTACATGTAAACATTCCGATCAACCACGAAGAAAATACATTCAAGGAGGTCGCCACGCACAGCAGAAGAATGCCGATAAATCAACTCATAACAAGGTCGACCAGTTCCAGCAGCACTACGCGTCAAACAATGATTAGTCCATTTGTGCTCAATAACTGCACAGTGACCATCAGTTATTACAACTCTCCAAATTGAAACAGAAGCAAAAATAAAGAATAAAAGTGTTCAGATGTTTGAAGTTCGCCTGTTACAACTACATATGTATCTTTAAAGTTGGAGTTGAATGATTGATGAACAATTTTTCAATTATTCGACATGTTGGCGATGATCTACAGGTAGTCAAATGTGGCTTGATCTATATCATAGTGTATAGCCGTATTCACATATTTTCCTAATTTACTTAGGGGATAGGTAATACATGTAATTATGATATTGACTGGCCTTGGGGGAGATACCAGATAAATATTGCCCGTACTGAAAGAATATTGCCCTCGTCTTCGACTCAGGCAATATTCTTTCAGTTTGGGCAATATTTTCTGGTATCTCCCTCGAGGCCAGTCAATATTATATAAATATTGCATGTTCATCACTCACATGATGTATTTAATTTCAAGTACTGTGGTGTCATGCTAGCTAGAGTGTGGATGGAGGAAGTCACTTCTTAGGAATGTCCATTCTTGCAGTGTGCAGATAAGAAAAAAAAAAATGCCATGCATGATGCATATGCATGCATGCCTGCATCTATCAGCAATCCATCCATCCAACTGCCATCCATCCATCCATCCATCCACCCATCCACCATACATGCATGTCTGCATCCATCCATCAGCCATCCACCATGCATGCATACCTCCATCCATCCATCATCAATCTATCATCCATCATCCATCTGCATATATCTCTCTTTTACACATAACTCCACCATCTCTCTGTATGATTATTTCCTCACATCTTTCTGTGTTTTTTTAAATATCTCATTTGCATGTTTTCTGAGACCAAAGTTATGACAAATGCAAACTGATTCTTTTTTTTTTTTCTCTCTTCAAATATATTTGTCTTACTCTATTGGCACGTGCAAACAACTTTAATAATCAAACCGTGTGGAAGAAACTGTGCAGCAAAGATTAATACATGTACAATGTACAATTAAACTACATCTGTACTTTTGTAGAAGCATAAAAATGCACCTTGGGTCACTGTCTTGGAGTATTACTGCCACTCACCATATCGGAATAACAGTGGAATCTTGTTGTAACAAGGCCGGATATAATCTGTAGCAAGATACATGTACCTGATATTCAAAAACAAAGTGATTTTACAGGTCCCATTTTTTTTTTACATAGTCTTTTGTTTCATTTTTTTTTGATATAACAAGATACCCTATAAAACAAGGAAATTGTGGTGGTCCCACACAGTACAATTATTGCAAGTGTAAGGACAAGTACCTTTGTACTTCACGCAATGCAATCAGCCATACATTTTCAATCTTTTTTTTTTCTGTAGACCTCAACATTCTGTATGCACATGGGACCACATTTAGCAGATGAATATTAAAGAGCTCTCATTACAGAACAATGCTGAAAAGCACATTGGGAGTACAGTATATTCATGTAATCTTGTCTTGACACCTCTGGGCAAAAAACTGAAACTTACAATCAACTGTATGCAGTTGCCAGGGTAGAAGAGGGACACAACCAACCCACTACGAGCTTTTCAGCTGCTGTAGCTGAGTGGTAACTGCTTGAGTGCAAGTGGCAATTTTACATGTAGCAGAGTTTTATGAAATTGGTTCTCCATGTCATACTTCCTCCAGGTGCTTATCTAGGGACCATGGAGATTTGTTGCTATGGATACGTCAAGGTGATTTCTAGAATTACTTCCAGACATATAACACCTACATGTAATGCCATTTTTATATTACTCACATTCAGTGGAGTTCACATTATTTCATGTAAAGACACTGGACGCGACCCTGTTCATACTCTTATCAATCGAGAGCCAAAGTTAACTGAACATTTAAAATGTATACATTATGCACAATAAGGGCTGAAATGAATAATGTATAGATGCATATATATGATTTTGTTCACCCCCCCCCCCCCTTAAGATGATAACATGCTAACCAATTCACCAGTATTCACTGAATACATTTCAATACACAGAATCCAGTTTCCCAAGGTTCCAATCTTGCTTTCATGTATTACAAGATAGTAATACATACATTGGTAAATCAGAGTACTGACTAGGGTACCATGAACAGTTTATTCAATAAAGGAGGTGCGGCAAAATGGGAATTTATGTCGCACCATTTCCATGGGAAACGTACGTTTGCACACATGCTATCAAGACTGCTCAATATATCGCCGGGATCCACTGCACTCACACTTTAGATGTATATTGTAGTACAAACAGCACTTTGTTGATGTGTTCATAATCGATAATCATTCAAGGAGTACATCTGCATAGACATTGAGATAAACAAGGAAGATGATCACTTCAACCAATTGGCAATGAACCACGGCAAACTTTGGACATTAGATAATTTCTCATGGCGTGAAATATAAACAACCATATCACAGCAGAAACTCAACAAAAAGTTTAACTTACACCCTCATACAAGTTTACATATATGTTTGCACTGAAATTTTGGAAGGGTCAATACAGAATCCTGATGTAAAAATAAATAATAAATGTGCCATTGACTAAAATCTTTGCAGGGATTGTTCAGTATAATTTGAGGGAGGCAGGCCCCCTCCCCCCCCCCAAAAAAAAAACCCCATACAAATCTTTTTCAAATGCTGTACCCTTTGTAATGAACACTTATTTTGATTTAAATGATTTTGATCTCCACACAAGTAGAGACACACTGATTATTCCTATTTTCCTTTTCCTTTTTTTAACTTTTGGTATGTTTAATAGCAGAATGTGAGGCAACATGAACCTCACCCTAATGACATATCATTACACCTGATTCTGTCACTAATACTGAACGCAGATGGGCCAGTTTATCAGGTTGGGTCAACAAAGTGCATGATGTCCAAATAACAGAAGTATCACCCTTTTCATTCCACACAATGGAAATCATCTGAAATGTGGTTAAGTTTTGCTGCGTCAATATGAACTTTGCCCCCTACTACAGTAATGCATGTTTAAATCAGAAATCTTTCATGGATTTGCCGCAACACATTCATTTTCTTACAAAAGGTTGTATCTTTGTTACCCAGACATCACATTTACACAAATCAAATTGGCAAAAAAAGCTCCTGTCTGAAATTGAAATACATACATAATATGCTTGAGCAGTAAATCTTGGTGTGATACCATTTTCTTTCTGAAGTCAACACTGGCAGATATTTGCTTGGTTGCAAAGAGGCCTGGATTTTGAGTACAATGTACCAGTATGTCATAAAAACTGACAAAACCCTGTAGACTGACCCACATTGTAAAAGCATGTGTCACAACAGAAATTGTTACAGTGCCTAGATAGGAATTGCTATGTCAATAGAGTAAACATTTTAAGCACAACGGTTGTCGCTATCACACACACTGGGAGTGGTAGGCACAGAAAATATACAATAGGTGCGGTCAGACTGGCAAAAGATCGAGAAGTTTAAGATCGCCATCTTTAAGATCTCGAAGTTTTGCCAGTGTGACAGCAAACTTCCTGCGAAACTTCTCGATTTGTTTGCCGGCGGTTTCTGAAGCGTGAGGCCATTGTCATGTACAGATGTGCATTGTTACGTCACAATCATTTGCCATCGGACGGCGCACTCTTTCTTGCGCGCATACTAATGGCCCAAACTTTGCGATCTTAAACTTCTCCATCTTTTGCCAGTCTGACTGCGCCTATTGAGGTAGAAGTGCACTGTGAGTAAAATTGTCTTCAAAAACACAAGGCATAAGAATGATGACAACTGCAGCTGTGCAGTATACAATAAGGCTGTACTAGGCACAATGAATGCACCATTAGGCAAGAATTTGCAATGTTTAAGAACAGATTCATACCGGCTCTCAGGAATGAGATACTACATGTACACGCTGCTCGGCACTTTTGACATTTATAAATGAAAGTCATATTCCAGTCACAAGTCATAATCGCCCACATCCTAAAATGGTTGCTTACCAACTGCTATCTCTATAGATGTGAAACAAACATATTGATACATGCAAGGAAACAAAAGTTTTGCAAAATGACACTGCATTTGCAAGTTCTATCATCTTCTGCACACAAGGCATGGTTATTCATTGATAATGATAATTATTATAACGATGGCATCTTGCAACGTGTCATGTCTGACACACAGTGACACACTTGGCGAAGAAAGGTGAGACCTCTTTTTTTTTTTGACATTGCTTCATTAGAAAAAAGAAGCCACAATTTACAGGAAAGGAATAGAAGATTCTAAATCTCACTCTTAACCCATTGAGGACAGACTGATTTTGCTACAACACACATTTCCCATAGACACCTGTCCGAGTATACTCGCGACTCGTCCTCAATGGGTCAAAAGGTCTCTAGGTCCAGGACACATTTGATATGTTGCATATTCGTGCCATCTGAAGTCAATCATGGCTCAAGTCCTAAAAATGCACATTCACATGAAAGGAGGGCTGGTTCCAATAGTTGTAGGGTGACAGATCCTTCAGTATTACTGTTCCATGTCTCTGGAACTCTCTTCCGATGTACTTTTGGTACTCCTGCCTTGTGCTTGTCATATAATGTTAGTAGTACATGTTGCTTCTCTACAAAAGGCAATTTCTTCATTGCACACTTGAACACATTCAACACAAATTCACCTTCATATACCATACATGTGGATTGAGAGAATACAGCAATATTAGTGGAACAAGTTTGACGAAAATCGAACGAATTGTTCAAAAGTTATGAATTTTTACAGTTTTTGCACAGTCACTGTTGGATGAGAAGACTACACAGTGTATGATGTCACATGCATACAGTGTAGAACAATATACGGAAAATATGAGAATTCCACCAAATTTCATTTTATGAAAAAAGTATACATTCCCTAGACTCCTTACTGAGGTACAATAATTGTATGTTAAGGGTAATATTATTCCCCCAGCCTTCCTTCTGAACGCAGCGAGTCAAGTGCTCTTTTATTAAGCGAGAAAGGTGCAAATACACTGTATCTTGAATTTTCTTTATATTTCATTTATACCTTTTTACGCATGTGACATCACAAGCAATGGCAGCATTGAAACTTCAAAAAATTATAACTTTTCCTATGGATTGCACAATTTCCCTCAAACTTTCAGTGATGTGTTCAGCTAATACTGAGCTGCATTTTCTCAGTAATTACAATGTATGTACGTGATGGTGAACCTGTCCTTCTAATTGTAGCCTGAGCTGTATTAACATTTCCCATTGAACACAGAATATGTGCACTTTTGATATACTGTACATGTATCATACATGTATCATTATGAGCTTGTTATAAAGCATGGTCAACACTAATGTACTGTGTCAATACATGTATTTACTTCCATCAAAATCCATCTCAAAATATATGTATATTTTACTATAATGCTGTCTACCAGTGAATGATAATATATTTCAGTGGTCCATCCACGTGAATGAATCCTCATCTAAGAGTGAATCTGTGGACAATTGGCAGTACTAGGTCAAGGCAAGAGAACCATCCTTCACTTCATAAAAACTGAAAGAACTGGGAAATATACATAACGAATACGATACTGGGATAGGGTGCAGTACAGGTGTACAAAATAAGGATTGGATATCTACACCATGTACATGTATGGACCCTGTAAAAGTTTACAGCATGTTGCGTACAGTACCGTACACACCAAAATGGACTAAAACAAACCCTATTAAACCCTGTTCATACTGTTAAGCTGCTCTCAACATAATATTGCTTCACATATTTGTCATTTGATGAACCGAGTTAAATACTGATATCAATATTGGTATACACTGTATCATCAAATACTTATGAATGACATCAGGTGGGATCATATTTAGCACATAAAAGGAATTTTGTTAGCACTTAACACTTCAAGCACATATTACAAGAAAACTTCACACAGTGATCGAGTACGGCATTTCTGATCAAGCTATCATGCATACAAAGTGTATAATACTATAAAAATAGAATGTCACACAGCTGGCAGGCAAACTCTTTCATGAAAATCTAGTCAATAGAACACATCTATGATAAATATCTCATCATAAAAATTTACAATTCAAACAATATCAATATGTACAGTTAAAACAATAATGGCCAGTCAGGGACCATTAATGTAACCAGAGTAGTTCTCTCTTGCTCTCTCTTTGAGCAAGATATGGAATGTTGGCAACAATATGTGACCGTGCATCAAAAATCCTATCTCTTGATTTTACCTGAGGACTCAAAGAGGGTTGAATGGGTCAACCAAGTTAATTTGAGTTTTCCATATTTTCTGAAAGAACTCTCTACTTCTACACTATTCTTAAGTTTGAGATCACAAAATGAATGGGAAGATGGGTTTTCAGCACTTTTTCTACAACCCACTTTTTGTAGAATAGTGTGATCAGGTATATCTTTAAATAGAGGCCCCGTTTTATTTCATGAAAATCCTTTGCACACTCTCTACTTTCAACTCTGAGAACTTTTGAAAGGATAATGCTACTGCTCTGAAAGTTGACATTAATCACAGACAGAATGTATTAATAGAGCATGCTCAATTTCAGCTTAATCTGATAATTCCTTCATTGTTGTTGCTACGTGGTTTACATCCTGTTTTGTGTCTCATTCATCGCACAGGTAGCATGGCTTTAATAGTAAAGATGAAGCGCTTGAATAGACCCTGTAGTTCAGAGCCTCTTTTCTCAGTTTATACTTTTCCACAGTGTGTGCTTTCTTTCCAATATTTAGATAGGTTAGGAGAGTCCATTTGAATTGAGTTATACATCATTTTACAGCTTAGAGTATGCTCTTTAAAATCCAAGTCTGGCAACTTTTTGTTGGTTTTGTGGTGCAGGATCACATATAGCCTACATGCTTTTGTTTTTGTGTGTGTGTGTGTGTGTGTGTGTGTGTGTGTGTGCGTTTTAATGATTTAGTTTTGTTTTAATTTCTGCTACATTTATGTTGTCTTTCATCAGCACGGACCTGCACAGGAACAGTCTCTGGACTGAAGTAGGTGCCATGCTCAAATAAAGGAATGAAATGAAATGAAATGCACCGGTTGCAGCAGGGTATTTCACACTTAAGGGACTTTAACTTATCAGAGTAACATGCTGTTTGCTCTGCACCATAAGAAATGTTGACACCATCAAAAAGTGTGTCATGCTTATCACCAACAACCTCCTGACACTGTGAAACCTGCAAATTAGATTAACAATTACAGTCAACCTTGCATAAATTAAATAATCGCTTAAGTTGAAAGTCTTGTCAATAGAGGTGGGCTATAGAGGGTAACATTTTCAAAACATGCTCATCACACCTTAGTTTGATGACTTTGTGCCTACTGACACCATTTTTGAAAAAAAGAACGAAAAAAATGCAAAATCCGGGGTGCCCTGGCCGAAATTGTAAAAAATCCAAGATGGCCGCCGTTTCAGCTTAAAAAAGACATTTTTGGCTATAACTCGGCTATTTTTTGGTCTATTGTGATGGTTTTCGTGTCTAACCCCATGTTTTAGGGGTCAAGGAAATGGAATATAATGATAATTTTAGTGTAAAACCAAATCTTCCACATGATATTAACCTTTTCCCCATATTTAGGGTTAAATTTTCCATGTCCTTTACCCCTACCCCACCCGCCATTTTTTGAACTTTTTTCTTTATTTTTTTAAAAGTCATGTTAACTACCTTACTCTTAATAACAAGTTCTCTGGTGTTTTCTACCAACGACACAGCAAGAAATATACAAATAACTTACGTTATACATGTATGTGTCATGCAGATACCGGTATTTGGCTGGTGCATTCAGGATGCATGATGACTGTGCAACCAGTGCTAATACTGTACTGCTGTATAGTGCCCATTATTTTGGTCATTAGACCTTTAACAATACTGGAATAGTCAAAGTGTACAGTTCTACTGTAGGTGTACGAATTTGTAAACTGACTTGAATAAGCCTTCTATAATATGCCAATTGTCCAGCACAAAGGTACAGGTAATGTTTTGACTGGATGATGTACATTGTATCCGCCATCTTGCCTAGAAAACACATTGTTTAGTAATACCATAGCTCAGTCATTTTTTCATCTTTTAGCCTAGTTTTGGTGTTTCACCATCACCACTTTGACTTTATTAGTTGTTTCCAGTTCTTTTTTCCAATTCCAAAACGTGGCCCAAGCACAACAAGCAGGTAGGGTACAGTGTATGTGCATAGGATGTCTGTTACAGAAATGTAAGACATGGGGCGAACTCAAGGAATGCCTGGATACCCAAGATCCTACCAAACTCAAAGCTATTTACGTGAAGAGCTTTCATACTGCACTTGTATCCCATCTGAGGTGAAAATGAAGGTGAACTTGACTCTTCCATTGACTGGATGAGAGTCTTATAATCTCCCTGCCCCTGATCTGCCTACTGAAGATGACATGGTGAATGCATTCCATCAAAAGTCAACCAATGGCATCATACAACCAACTGCCCAATCCAAACTTGAAGAAACTGTTGATAGTGAACTGGGCATCAATGAATTCTGCATTGTGATATTGGATCACATACAAAGGTGAACGAAACTGGTACCTGGGTATGTCTTGAGACCAAGAGCATGAGGCATATAGAATCGAGCACATGGAAAGAATGAAAGGAACAGATCAGCATCAGCACTAGTGATGCCCAAAGCAAGCTGATGTACAGACAGTACTGCTGATGCAGATTTTTCCATGTACAATTATATTGGCTCATGGGATGCATCATCCAGCCAAAACATCACCTATGTGCTGGACAATATTGGCATATCATAGAAGGCTTATTCAAGTCATTTTAAAATTCAATTTGTGCACCTACAGTAGAACTGTACACTATGACGACATGTCTAATGACCAAATGTTAATTAGCACTACAAAGCAGATACAGTGTAAGCACTGGCTTCACAGTTACCATACATCCTGAATGCACCAGCCACATACCGGTATCTGCATGACACATACATGTATAACGTAAGTTACTTGTATTCTTTCTGTATTGTTGGTAGAAAACACCAGATTGATAGCTAGAACTTGTTATTAAGAGTATGGTAGTCAACATGACTTGAAAAAAAATACATGAAAAAGTGCAAAAAATGGCGGGTGGGGTAGGGGTAAAGGACAAGGAAAATTTAACCCTAAATGTGGGGAAAAGGTTAGTTTCATGTGGAAGATTATGTTTTACACTAAAATTATCATTATAATCCATTTTCTTGATCCCTAAAACATGGGGTTAGAGACCAAAACCATCACAATAGACCAAAAAATAGCCGAGTTATAGCCAAAAATGTCTTTTTGAAGCCGAAACGGCGGCCATCTTGGATTTTTTATGATTTTGGCCGGGGCACCCCGGATTTTGCATTTTTTTCGTTCTTTTTTTCAAAAATGGTGTCAGTAGGCACAAAGTCATCAAACTAAGGTGTGATGAGCATGCTCTAAAAATGTGACCTAAAATTGACCCTCTATAGCCCACCTCTATTGTCAAGGACTCATTTATTTCATCTCTTTATATTCTATTGATTCTCATCTCTCATAAGTCGAAATTTCTCTAAGTCGAAGCTATTTCTTCTGTCCAAATAAGATATGACTTTAGGCAAGGTTGACAGTTTCATTATTATAAGATTTTCATCCATGGATGGAAGTTCATTCATTGTAGTCAAATGTTTGACAACAGGGCTTCCTACAAATAGGATGGTGTCACAGAGCACACAACATACCCTAGACCTTCCCAGGCCCTTCAGCATGCCATGGACTCTTGTGCAACAAGGGATATGCTCATGATACATTGTGTGTGTTTGGGCAAATACATTTTCATACAATATCAAGATTCTCTTTCTAGGCAACATCCATAATGCTAAAATATCAAGCCATGAACCAACCTGTTGGAGTATAGTGCACTCTTTGAAGTTCTAGGGTTCATTTTGGTGCAATGATATGCCCACTGATTAGTTCTGAGAGCATGACAAAGTGCTTGCAAGTGGCATGTGTAGACATTTTCTACAAATAGATTATAATACCTTACAATCTTCCTAATTTCTCTCGTAACTTGTACTTTGACATACCCAATCTTTACAACAAACAAAATGTCTCCATGGATGATTTATCTCTTTAAGAAATCTATTGTCTGTGAAAATGCACTTTGTACATGGAGCAACACTACGTAACAGTGTCAGACACGTTGTCCACGAGTTAGATCAGTCCAGAAAGCAGCAAGAATCACATACTATGACAACATTTTCAAGGCTTGTTTTGTTGGAGTGTGTGAAGCAATCACATGCCCCTCTGTAGGAAAAACTGTTCCACTCACGTTGCCTTAATGTGATCTGTTATCCACTTTAATCCAGGCTGTAAAGGTAAAGAAAAAAGTAAAGAAAAATTGTGATCAAAACAGTAACATCAGTGTCAATTTTCTTGTCGTCAATGTCCAATATTGTAAAGAAAATCAGCAGATCTCATATTTCACTCTTCAGGACCGGTATGGGATACAACATGAAGGCAGTGTGTGAATGTAACATCAAAAGTGCCCATCATTTCCATTTAAAAAGATTATGCTTTAATTTTTAATACCTTAAATGGGCCTTGATGGATCAATGATTCAAAGGCCATTAGTTCACATTGTTTATGCAAGAACTATCAATAAAATGTTGCTACGGCGGTCGCTATGGCAACTGGTACAAGTGGTGTATGGCGTATGTCTCCACCACATCGCATTATTCTCCTAATGTGCCAGAAGTACATATTGCCAATGTGAGAAGACAATTTGACATGATTGCCAAATAGTCATTATCTGGTAATCATACATCAAATTTCATCACAATACTTTGAGCCACATTCAAAATATGGAAAACAGGAAATTTCAGCATTTTCACTTGACCTACATCCCCACGGCCCAAAACAATCCCCAGATAATTATTGTGTGGACTCGAGATGCATAATGACAATGTACAAAATTGTATTCAGTACCAAATACACTGCTAAATATATCCACACTTAAAAAGAAGGAGGATATGGAGAAAACTGTAATTTCAGCATCAAATAATGTATAAGCTGTTATTTTTGCAAATTTTGCTAATCACTGTTGGACAGTGAATTTAACATGCGAAAATGTCTCAAAGCAACAAGCATTTGCGCACTTAAAATAGCCTTGGTGACAAAATCACGAAAAAAAACAAATCTTGTGAAAATGTCTGTGACCTCCTCATTCGCAAAATCATCTGTACGCACAAATAGGAGCTTATACAGTAGTGTAATTTGTAAATTTAATGTATAGAGAATCAAAGTCAGGCAATACAAGTAAGCCTACTGAGTTTCATGAAGATAAATCAGGGTGGTCCACAACTTGAAATTAGAGCATGTTGCTGGCTCAGAATCTGAAAAAAGATTGCAGAAACTGTATGTGCGCAGAGCTCACATCACGAGCATGTAGTACACAATATTTCACAGCTAATCTCTCTTTGTGCTGCTTACATTCAATGTCCTCTCTCATGTTTTGCACACAAATATCTAGTATCAGGTAGTTTGATGTTTCTTATCTTTTGCACATGTTTTTCACATGTTTGAATTCATTTTATTTGAACTTGTTGCAAATTTTTGAGGATGTTGCATGGCATGTTTGCTAGCTGTTGAGGATGTTGCACAAAGGTTGAGGATGTTGCGCAAGAATTTGAGCATGTTGCAGCGACATGCTGAAACCCCTCATGGGACCACCCTGCCTTTTAGAGTCATTTCTGAGATATGAAGGAAAACAAGTAAAATTTTAAAATTTTAATTTGACCTTTGACCTTACAACTCAAAACTGTCCACAGATTATCTTTTTTTTGGTTTAACCCTATCTCAACTAGGCTATTTGAGACCAAGTTTTTACTCGGGGTTGGGGGGTGGAGGGGGGTTGCCCCCCCCCCCCCCCCCCCCCCCCCCCTTCAGATCTCGGCTGCCGGTCGCGCGATCGCCGCAAAATTTTGCCTGATCATAGAGCCGGATGTCATCTACAAGATTACATGGTCATACAATAAAAAAATATTGACTTTCTATTTTTAGTAAATTATTTATGTAAATTTATGCATGAAATCATAGTTTCACCTGTAACTCCATCAAAAAGGCTGAAGGATTGGTCAAGTTTTGTGTCAGAATTCCTCAAGACAAATCAAACAATTTTCTTGTACAAAAATTGCACAATCGAAATCAATTTATTTTGGTTTTTATTGTTTTGTTAATTTCTTATGTATTTTGTTTTTTGGACCTTTTGTTTTCTATTGTTTTTTGGCCAAAATTTGTTGCAGGGACTTTTTCAAGCTTATCTACATTAGAATTGATTAATTTCTATGATTAAAAGTTGAAATAATCTAATTTATATAAATTTAAAGTCATACAATCGTGGCGAGTGGTTTGTGCGGCACGGAGATGAAAGCAACACGCTGTCTGGCATTGCGCAATTGCATGCACAAACTTCGGTCGTTCGGAGTTAATGTACCATTAGGGATGACGATCGTCTGCCTTTAACAAAACACAATATGCATTGGATTTGCACACCATATCATGAATTTGAGCTGTTTTCGGGTTGACTTGCATATTCATGTATGCAAAACATTACGTAACTTCAGAATGGTGTACCCGGATGTCGCAAATTTGGTCTCAAAATATGCGGGAGACTTCAACAAAAAAAGTCATACACGACGCGGCAAAATCTTTGCGCGTTGCGGAATCATGGCGCGAAATGTCGAGGGGAGTCAATATGACCCCCCCCCCCCCAGTTGATATAGGGTTAATGTATCATACACCATTCTATAGATTTCTAGAGACAAATACTAGTACTCTGTAAAGGGAAATAGTGTACAGTGTACCACCAGTTTGGCACAAGTTGAACATGTGGTAATTAATCATCCAACCCATATCAACACCAGCTACAGTTATAAATCTATCATTCATCAAAATGGAGGGCATATGGGATGGAGATGTTCTGAAACTGAAGAGGCTTCCTTTGAAAATGAGATCACATCATTATCATCATAATCTATATCGAGTAAGTCAGTCAGTGAAGTTAACAATGAAGTTAGCTGCCAATAAAGGAAGCTGCAGATCAAAATTTTCAATACCACTACCTGTATTCCTTCACTGGTGATAGCCGAGCAGGCCTGTATCTGCCAGACCCGGTCTCGGATGGTGTGCAGGTTCAGGCCCTCGGCGATCTCGCATGCTGGTGCCGCCCCTACCAGGTCCTGCTTGTTGGCAAACACGAGGAGCGGAACGCCTCTCAACTGCTCCTCCTCAAGCAGATGTGCGAGTTCCTGAATTACCAAACAGATCAATCAGTCAATCAATCAATTGATCAATAAATTACAAAGAATAAATGTAAACTTTGTATGTTTCCTTTAAGAACAACAGCATTATGAAATGCACCACCTGTGCATTTGTTTCAGTTCAAAAGAAATGACTGGAAAGATGAAAAAAAAAATTGTAATGGGTAGAAAGAAAGAACCTTACTGACTTCTTTTGCAATACCATCATTATCAAACACAGTTACAAACAATATCATTCAGATTCAGATTCATGTGAACATTGTACAGAGATTACAAGTTTCAACAGTTTTACCTTTAAATACATGTCTGACATCTACAGACATTCACGACCAAAGCATTAACACACACACAAAAAAAACCCCCACACACACCAAAAGAAAAAAAAAATACTTTGATGCATTTTATAACTCCCTGGCTCCAAGTGTGTACAATCTGAACCAAGTACTGCTAACTGTACTTACTTCTCCAGTCTCCTCAAATCTCTTTGTATCTGAGCTGTCTATGACATAGATTATCATCTCTGTATTTTGAAAGTAGTTTGACCAGTAGGAGCGGATCTTCCTCTGACCTGCAGAAGACAGGGTAAACAGAAAAATGAGAACTGCTTCAGTGATCTTCAGAATAATGTTAATGTTACTGGTGCTACTAAAGTATCATTATCTTTAACTCTTTATGTGCCATGTTCGCATGCACAACTCAGTCGACTGCGCGCCAAGTTCACATATTCTGCTGAAACGCACAAACCCGCCCAAAGCGATCAACAAATCGCCAAATGCCAGAATACAATGAAAGTGCTTCTTATTGTAACATTGCAAAAGTGCAGTAGTAAAGTTGTCCCCAGTATATTTGACCCTGCAGATGCCCCCTCCTGAGATGCACCCCCCCCCAATCATTAAGAGTGGAGCAGTCTGCAAGTAGCTTAATTTGCATATTTAATCCCAAGCCAGCTAAGAGCTGCTAGAGAGTTCTTTGTGGGTGCACGAAGACCCCAAATTTGCCATTGTTCTAGCTGCTCTACCAAGGTGAACATCTCCCACTGAGCATCTCCTCAAATCCGAAATTTGCCCAGAAAATCTGCAGCCTGAAGGTTCTGCAAACATGGAGCCAGCAGAATTCTTGTAATTCTGTAACTGGACATTCACTCGCCAGTTACTGTACATTCCTTATGAGCACAGGCTAGGTGGCCAGGGGTTTTCTTTTTTATTATTTATTTCTGAGCGGAATAAAAAGAGATGAAACGTAACTTCGGCCTATGAGTGCGTTTATCCTGCCGACACAATTAAGAAAGAAAAGAATTCCAGTGGTCCTCGGTTCTAATGTATTAAGGGATGTTCAGGCGGAGCTTCAGTCGTTACACGGGGATCAATATTTGCAGAAGGTCAAAGAGTCTGGGAATGAAGCACAGGCCAACATGCTCTATGCACTCCAAGTGTATAGGCCCCAAGCTGATATCAGAACTGTTAGAATTGCAGGAAATACTGCTATTTTAATTCCAGCTCGCACAGTAACAGTAATTGATGGATCCTGTGAACCCGCTTCTGTTGGGCAAAGACGAGAGGTCCTCCTTGAGCGTCATGTGTCCCATGTAGCTGAGCTACCACAAGGAGTTACCCTAGGAGCTGCGTTGGTGACAGTGGACGACAAGGGTAGAGTGCCCATGCAGGTGGCTAACTTCAGCGATAAAGATGTGTACCTTCCCCCAAGAACCCCCATCGGCGTATTGAAACCTGCCTCCATCGTCGAACATGGATTACACAGTGGTGATGTTGATGAACTTGTATCCAGGTTAGATGTTGGTGAGCTTACCAATGACCAGCAAAGGCAACTCCTCACAACCCTCTCCAAATTTCAGCACACTTTTAGCAAGGATGATGAAGACATAGGATATTGTGACCTTGTCAGCCACAGGATAGTAACAGAAGACGACAGACCAGTAAAGATCCCGTACCGCAGAATCCCTCCACATCACTGGGACGAAGTGAGAGACTATCTCAAGAAGTCACTGGAGAGGGGAATCATCCGAGAGTCGTCCAGTCCCTATGCATCACCTATTGTTCTTGTGAGAAAGAAGGACGGTAAATTGAGGGTCTGTGTAGATTACCGGGCTCTTAATTCTAAGACGCATAAAGACGCATACCCTCTCCCACGGATCGAGGAGGCTCTGCAAGCACTCAAGGGAGCAAAATACTTCTGCTCCTTGGATCTGGCTCATGGATTCAACCAGCTTCCAGTAGCCGAAGAGGACATCGAGAAGACAGCCTTTAGAACTGGAACAGGTGGGCTTTATGAGTACACCAGAATGCCGTTCGGACTGTGTAACGCGCCGGCGACATTCATGCGTGTGATGGATAAGGCCTTTGGAGACCTCAATTTCCAGTCTCTTCTGGTGTATCTCGATGACATCCTGATATTTGGTGCTACATTTGAAGAGACCCTGCACAGGCTTGAGACGGTGCTTTCTCGCTTAGCTACACTGAACCTGAAAGTCAAGCCTGAAAAGTGTCAACTTTTCAGGACGAAGGTACATTACTTGGGGCATGTAGTGTCAAGCGAAGGTACAACTCCAGATCCAGAGAAGGTGCGTGCAGTACAGGAATGGCCTCCGCCAGTGACAGAGCGAGATCTCCGAGGTTTTCTAGGGCTGTCTGGCTATTATCGTCGATTCGTTCAAGGCTACGCGCAGATCGCAGCACCCCTCCATAACCTCCTGAAACAGCCGGAAGATGTTAGGAAAACCACAAAGAAGAAGACCAGGCATAACAACACAAGAAACGTCTCAACAGACTGGACCGCGGAGTGTGAGAAAGCCTTTGTCACCCTCAAAGAAGCACTTGTATCACCCCCCTGTGTTAGGCTACCCCGACTTTGAGCTGCCATTCATCCTGGAGACAGATGCCAGTTACTTCGGCTTAGGTGCTGTTCTCTCTCAGGTGCAGGGGCAGAGGAAAGTGGTCATTGCCTATGCCAGTAGGAGCTTAAAACCCAATGAGCGCAATATGAATAACTACTCGAGCATGAAATTGGAATTGCTTGCTCTAAAGTGGGCAATCACTGAGAAATTTCGTGATCTACTCATTGGTGCCGAATTTGAGGTCTACACGGACAACAATCCCCTCAGCTATCTACAGACCACTGCAAAGTTAGGAGCAACTGAGACTAGGTGGGCTGCTGACCTTGCTCAATTCCGGTTTAAGATCAAGTACCGATCAGGGAAGTCCAATGGAAACGCCGACTCCCTGAGCAGGAAGACACAACATGGTGTTCAGCCTACTTCTGCTCGACTGGAAGAAGTCACCCTGACGTCTGTTCAGCAAGAACAAGTCATTGCTGATAATCCTACTCCTGTGCCGCCAGAAGTTCGTACAGGTGTCTATGAAGGTATGACACATGGACTGTTGAATGAGGTGCATGCCCGGTCAAAGGGTATGGAGCCAGAGACAGTTTCCCCTTTGCCTTCCATGTCTAGGGATGACCTAAGGCGTCTTCAAGAGTCTGATGAGGGACTAAGCAGGTTCTACAGTGCCGACCGCGGGAAACGTCACGCTTTTCCGAGATCTGGACGAGGCCACTGACGCGTATCCCCGCGGGTACCCGCGGGTATACGCGTTCAGTGGACGAGTCCATCCGCCCGCACGGATAATCCATCCTCGGGAATTTGCGTCTCGATTGACGCGGGTTGGACGAGGGTGGACGAGGGTGGACGAGGGTATTCAAGGGCACATTCCCGTTAAGCTTTATTTTGACCGCTCAATCAAAATACATTTCATGGAGTTCCGACTTTGCCCATTTTCATCAAATTCCGATTTCAGGGGCTTCTTTTCGATTTAATCACACTCTGATGTCCACTGCCTTGATTGTTCGCTACTTTCTAAAGAAGTACACCTGCGGAAGTTGTGCACATGCGTTCATCACTCAAGTATCAATAATTATTAGAACATATCGACATCGGTTACGATCATCTCGCTATTCACGACTTTTAACGACCTGCGCCACCAAAATTTCATTGCTGAAAATTCGGTGGCCCAATCGGGCTACAAAAAAAGTCGGATGTTTGCCTTTACTTTTGAAAATGAACAGTGGTAACAGTCGGCTCCGTAAGACGCAAAAATGAATGTCGCATGTTTACTTTTGATTTTAGAAATGAATCACGGTGACATTTGACTCCGTATGATACTGGAATAAATACCGAATGTTTGCTTTGGCGTTCGGAAGTGAATGATAATATTCAACTCCGTAAGACGATAAGATAAATGCCGGATGTTTGCTCTTACGTTCGAAAGTAAATAGCAATAACATTCAGCTCCGGAAGATGCTTGAGTAGGCTATATGTCGAATGATCCCTTTGACGTTCGGAAATGAATAACAAAAATATTCAACTCCGTACGATGATAAAATAAAAGACGGATATTTGCTTTTACTTTCGAAAATAAATAGCAATAACATTCGGCTTCGGAAAATGCTAACATAAATGTCAGATGATTGCTTTTACGTTCGGAAGTGAATAGCAGTAATATTCTGCTCCATACGATGCTAAAATAACTGTTGGATGTTTGCTTTTAGATTTCGAAATGAATAACAGTAACATTCAGGTGCGTTCGGTGGTAAAATTAATGTTCAATGATTGCTTTGATGTTCGGAAATGAATAACAATGACATTCAACTCCGTATATAGGTTTATAAAATATACAATGTATATCTGATGTTTGCTTTTACGTTCGGAAGTAAATAGCAATAACATTCAGCTCCCGAAGATGCTAAAGTAAATGTCGAATGATCCCTTTGACGTTCGGAAATAAATAACAAAAATATTCAACTTCTTACGATAATAAAATGAATGACGGATGATTGCCTGTACTTTCGAAAGTAAATAGCAATAGCATTCGGCTCCGGAAGATGACAAAATAGATGTCAGATGATTGCTTTTACGTTCGGAAGTGAATAGCAGTAATATTCTGCTCCATACGATGCTAAAATAACTGTCGGATGTTCGCTTTTAAATTTCGAAATGAATAACAGTAACATTCACCTGCGTTCGATGGTTCGGAAATGAACACAATAATATTCAACTCCGTGTATACGATGATAACATAAATGTCTGATGTTTGCCTTTATGTTCAAGAGTAAATGGCAATAACATTCAGCTCCGGAAGATGCTAAAATAAATGTCGAATGTTTGCTGTGACGTTCGGAAATTAATAACAAAAATATTCAACTCCGTATATACGATTTTGCGTTCGGAAGTGAATAGCAGTAATGTTCTGCTCCATACGATGCTAAAATAACTGTTGGATGTTCGCTTTTAAATTTCGAAATGAATAACAGTATACATTCAGCTGCGTTCGATGGTTCGGAAATGAACACAATAATATTCAACTCCGTGTATATGATAACATAAATGTCTGATGTTTGCTTTTATGTTCAAGAGTAAATAGCAATAACATTCAGCTCCGGAAGATGCTAAAATAAATAACGCATGTTTGTTGTGACGTTCGGAAATGACTAACCAAAATAACTCCATATATACGATGATAAAATAAATGTCTGATATTCGGTTTTACGTTCGAAATATAACAATAACAATCAGCTCCCTTCGACTTTCGGAAATGAATGATAATAATATTCAACTCCGTACGATGTTTAAATAAATGTCGGATGCTTGCTTATAATTTATATTGCTATGTACTTTCGCAAATAAATAGCAATAACATTCGGCTCCGGAAGATGCCAAAATGATTAATGTCACATGATTGCTTTTACGTTTGGAAGTGAATAGCAGTTACATTCTGTTCCGTACTATGCTAAAATAAATGTCGGATATTTGCTACATGTGTATTACATTTCGAAATGAATAGTAACATTTGGCTGCGTTTGATGGTAAAAAACAAAACAAAAACAAAACAAAACAAAACACACACACACAAAAAAAAAAACTGTCTGATGTCTGCCTTGACGTTCAAAATTCGGCCCCGTACGATATGATGAAATAATTGTCAGATGACTCATTTCACTTTCGCAAGTGGACAACAGTGACATTCGGCTCCGTACGATGATAAAATAGATGTCGGATGTTTGCTTTTTATATTTGGAAATGACTAACTGTTAAATTCTGCTCCGTATACGACAGAGCTGCCAACCTTTCGAAGCACAAATTAGTACTCAGCAGCTCCAAAATTTGTATTTTCCACCAGAATTCGTATTTTTTTCAATCTCCCTCTTTTTGCTATGAGGCCTACAGGCTCTAAACATTGATTGATTGCTTTCTCGCAATGTGTACAAGTGCAAGTTTGTACCTCCAAAATCTTTCTGGGCTGATTATGGAAGCTTCCATTTTCTAGCAGGGGACGGGGAATGCTTGATCTTCTCAAGTGAGCTTCTGTGTGAGCGGATGCAAAACTCTGTTCTGTGTTTCCAATTATGTACTATCAAAACATAATCATGCGTTGTTTTCAGGCTTTTTTCATTTTATTGGATTTTAAACATCAGTATTTTTCGAAGTATTCCAATTCCTTTTCCCCTGACTGGAATCGGAAAGTCTGCTATAACGATGATCGCAAAATGCCGCGCTGTGTGTGGAAGCGCCGATGTGGTGCAAACACGTGGCTTCATTTTCAAGTTTAAATGAATGCGCCATGTGCTCCTGCCTATAAGAGGTTACTGCAAGTTCGATGGATCGAATGCGCCATAGCTGAGCTGAGCTGAATGGCTTGTTTACGGTAAACATGCAATTTACGTTCGATATGAAGAAATCATTACGTCTTTCACGAGGGAAAAACACACAAAACAAACAAACAAACAAACAAAATACACCCACGAACGAATGTTGATAGCCAAAACTTTGAAAAGTAATAAGCAGTTTTGATGCGCGTGAACTGAAATTAATTGTCATTACACGTTGTATTTTGCTGTCTAACCAGGTGATGACTGCATCTCATTGGACCTTCTCGTAGTGAATTTGTCTGGGCATACGAGACCTTTCATGTATTTCTGTGATTGCATTTTTAATTGACTAAATAATCAATCCTTTTGTTATTGTTCAGGGAACATTAGATATTCGATCAAGTACACTATAATCGACTCTTCGATGTTCCCTGCTATGCGCCAAATGAAAGGCTATAGACATAGAACCATGATATCTTTGGAATTTTTCCTTTAATTCAACTAATGAGCTGGTTCTTCGATCGATATTTCCAGGATACTTACACGCTGTTTATTCCAATGCGCGCATTCTTTCGTCTGGCACGCACCTGGGTGTGGCACCTGCTTTTGTGGAAATTTCCACAAGGGAGAGGGGTGGGGTGTCAAGTTTCTTCGAGCCGAAGAGACTGCATACACAATCTCTTCGCTTTTATTTATTGTCATTCGTGTTTTCGCCTTATTCTTTGCTGATATTGAACATTTAGATTTAACTTTACGAAAGTTGCTATAGCACATGGTTCGTTTTGTTGTTAGGTGTACGTAATTTCTTTTTTTTTTTTAATCATTCTTGAGAGGGGAAAGAAGAGTAAGGGGGAAAGAAGACTAGAGGGAAAGGGAAATAAAACAAACGTCACGTACGCTGAGCATTCACAGGAAGCCGTCTTTTTACACCAGTCACCAGCATAGTTATCATCACTATCAGACATCACTCAAGATCATTTTAGCCTTTTCCTATGATCAACATTAAGAAACACGCATAATCCCTCGAGATAAATACCTAGGAAACTCAATAATAAATACAAAGTATCAGCACCTCCCAACAACACAAACATTTAGAAAAGACAGCAAATAGCACATCGAAGCGACTGGGATCAAACTCCGTCGCTTCGATTGCAGCGAAGCGGAGAAATCGCCGTTACGAAAATAACAGTGCGAGACACTAAGAGAATTACGTTTAAATACTTCAAAGTATAAAGGGAACAGATAAAGTGATATAAAATGTAAGAAATCGTACTAAACGAGGTGTGAGAAACGACGGAAATAAAACGAAGTTTAGTAGTAAGCTTAGGCCCTAGCAAAAGTTTTGCAGCACCGAAAGCTACGCGAAAATAAACACACATATTATAAAACTCGGTATTGCGACGAGATCCTATGGGATCAAGTCAATAAACGATACAAAACAAAGGAAATTGATTCATTTTGACGGGAAAATAGTTTGTTATAAGTATTCTGTTATATGAGATCTCCTTTAATAGGCCTAGAAATAATCGAGTTTCCACGATACTCTGGAAAGAAAGTTCGAACGCTTTTCACCTGCACATATACTGCAGAGGGCAGTGCACATCAGTCATCAATACACGAACAGAAACTCACCTCTACAACTTCCTCGCAGAAAATGATGCAATAGCGTTATAAAAAAAAAAACAGACAACACTCTAAAAATCATTTCGTACTTGGGAGGCAAGGGACAAGAGGATGAAAAGAAGAGAAAAAGAAGCAGACATTGCACAACGGGACGCTTTCACCCCGCCTCATACGGTACTGTAGTGGCAGCTGGCTACATGCCGGCGGATACTGTTTTAGAACAAAAAACGCCGCGGAACGCTATCTGCCGCTACACCGGCCGGCCACACATTGGGATACCACGGCGATCCATGTAAACATCCAGGGTCCGTAGGCGACAGGGGTTCACGCGCGCGAAGTTCTGTTCGGTGTACACAGTACGCAAGCAGCGATATGCGTGTGCGCACATTTTTCTATTCAGCGCTTTCCACATACGGTGCGTACGCGTTGCATCGATATCCCAGCTGAATACAGATAACATGGCACATGCGACGTGCGTTTGCTATATTTTTACCCATTATTTTTCCCCACTGTGAATTCGTACTTTCTAAGGACGTTTTCATATTGTCGTATTCCCTTCGATTTTTCGTATACGAATTTTTCGGAACGGTTGGCAGCTCTGGTACAATGCAAACATAAATAACAGATTATTGCTTTCACATTTGAAAATGATTAATGGTATACATAGGCTCAGTATGATGCTTAAATAAATAGAGGATGTTTGCTTCACATTCGGAAATCAATAAGGGTAACATTCAGCTCCATAAGATGCTAAAATGAATGTCGGTTGTTTGCTTTTATACAGTGTATTTGACAATGATTAACGGTAATATTCGGCTCCGTAAGGTTCTAACATACTATAGTAAATGTTGGATGATTGCTTTTACAATCAGAAATGAATAGCGGTAACTTTCGGCTCTTTACAATGCTAAAACAAACAATCTGGAAATGCTCCCACTTTCTCATCCCAAAAGTAAGCTATGACCACCTAATAGCATAGGCATCAACTTTTATAATTATCTATAAGCCTATTTGCTAAATCTTAGAATTCAGAATAATAGTGATTGAGATGATCTACTTTTGTATTCATTTATTTTAGACATGGGTACCTGTCACGTCAGTAATGCTTAATAATTGTTTTTAGTAGGACCGATTTAGTTTTTCCTATGTTTTTCTTGATTTTTTTGGCCACCAAAAAAAAAAGAAAAAAGAAATCAATGATTTTGGTGGTCAAAAATAAAAATTAGTTTGGAGCCCTGCGATATCATTGGGCTCATCATTACTTAATCTTTCCCAAGATACGCTAATATTTATATCATCAATCTGCCGACGTCATCCGACAATTCATGATTCAAACCTTTTTTTTTTTTCATCGTCCGTAACCCAACTTTGAACACAGACAGGGTATTCTTTCTCATTCTAGAGTAATGAAGGAGCGCACTTTCGGCTGTGATCTAAGTCCTATTATCATCATGAGTTCATGTCGCCGTTTAGTGATCTAAACTTCAGCTTTGCTGAACTGTTCAATGTCTTGAGCAGGAAGCGAAAACAATGGCTGGACTAAGGAACCTTCGTTTTTAAAAGGGGGAAACAAAAAACAACACTGAAACCGAACAAGCCGGCCGAGCATTGTTTAGGTTAACCACGCGTGGTGATAATCGCGCCCATTGATCGCTCTGTCCAGCTGGCTTAACCCTATTCTAACTGGGAGGAGTTTTTACTGGGGGTGACCCCCCCCCCCCCCCCCCCCCCCCCCTTCAGATCTCGGCCACCGATCGCGCGATCGCTGCGAAATTTTTCCTGAAGATAGAGCTGGATGTCAACTACAAGATTACATGGTCATACAATAGAAAAATATTGCCTTTCTATTTTTAATAAATTGATTATGCAAAGTTGTGCATGAAATCATATTTTCACCTATAACTCCATAAAAAAGACTGAAGTATTGCTAAATTTTTGTGTCAAAATTCCTCAAGACATATAAACCAATTTTCATTTAAAAATAAAGCACAGTCAAAACCAATTTCTTTTGTTTTTTATTGTTTTGTTAATTTCTTATGTATTTTATTGATTGTTCGACCTTGTGTTTTCTGTTGTTTTTCAAAATTTGTTGCAGGCACTTTTTCAGGCTTATCTACACTATATAGAATTGATTAATTTCAATGGTTCAAAGATGAAATACTATAATTTATATCAATTTAACCCCAAAAACACAATTTACATTCAATTTGCACACGATATCATGAATTTGAGCTGTTTTCCGGTTGACATGCATTTGCATAACATTACGTAACTTCAGAACGGTGTACTCAGACGTCGCAAATTTGGTCTCAAAATATGCGGAAGACTTCAATGAAAAAAGTTGTGAAACGACGCGGCAAAATCTTTGCGCGTTGCAGAATCGTGACGCGAAACGTGGGGGGGGGGGGGGTCAATTTGACCCATTTGACCCCCCCCCCCCCCCCCCCACTCAGTTAGAATAGGGTTAAGAGTATGCATATTGACCAAAAATAGTCAGAGGGATGCTAATTTACTCTTACAAGCTATCGCTACTATTTAAGTTGAAAACTGGAACTTTCTGAAAGGGGGCCTAAAAGGCCCCCCCCCCCCTCGACATTTCGCGCGATTACTCAGCAACACGCAATGCTCTCGCCGCGATGCTCTATGACTTTTTTTCTTTCAAGTTTCCCGCACATTTTGACACCAAATTTGTGACGCCCGGGGGTACGGTTCTGAAGTTACATAACTTTTTGTACATGCCCGTGAGACCGAAAATGGCTCAAAAATGTGATTTTGTGTACAAAGTCAATACAAATTGAGTTTTATCACATGGTTCATATAAATATGCTTATTTTTACTCTCAATGGCTAAAATCAATTTGTTTTAGTAGTATTATGCTTCAAAAAGGGTCTGCCACAAATTTTGCTGAAAAAAACAACAAAAACAAAAGGTCGAAAAAACAAAGAAATACATAAGAAATTCATAAACAATAAAATAAATAAGAAATTAATTTTGATACCGATTTTTTTTTCAAGTACATTTGCTAAGAATGCTACAAAGAATATCTAGACCCAAAATGAGCACTGGTTAAAGATGATCGTAAAATCAGTTCTGGCTACAGGATTTTATAATAATTATAATAGCATACAACATGTACCAAGTTTTCATCGTTTACCTGTCTTATCACTCCAAAGCAGTTCAGCTTAACTGTTGGCTTATAGAAGTGATCATCAATCGGTAAGGATTAGTCAGATGAATTCATGAATTCACTTTATGCATCACGGCTAATCGAACTATTCAACATCGTTGAAGTAACCATACTTTTTTATTTTCATAGTTCAAACTATTTCTTAACATTTATATGCAAAACGAAAGTACTCTACACGTTTTTCAAAATGCTCAGATCGTAAATTGTAATGAGTCAATTCCACAAAGATTGCATTACAGCAACCTTTACTGACCTAAACAAGTTTTCTATAGAGCTATCAGTTCTATTATAATGGCATTCTGATAACTTCGACTGCGTTTTGAACTCGTACCGAGCACAGCATTCAAAACAACGGGTTCCTCAGGTCCTCTTTAGGTACTGGTATACTTGCTAAAAGCATTCTCTTTAGCTTCCATTGACAACAACATGCCATGGGAGGAGAATGGAAGCGATCAACTTTCTCGGTAAATGAGGCTTTTCGTATATAGCACACATTGCGTGCCTCTTTCTTTTTTTCTGTTTCTGTTGTTTCAAACTACACTGCAGCCGACACACAACACAAACACACCAAAGTTTACATTCAGGCAACCGTATTTTGGTATTGGTTAGAATCGAATTATATCTGTCTTGTGATTGGCTAATTATCTGTAGAAAAAACAAAACAAAACAAAACAAAGACAAAAACAAACAAACACAAAAATGCTGAAAACTGCTTATCGAATATCAGTGGCGTGCCAAAGGAGTAAAATGGAGTCTATACTCTAAAGGGGCCTGAGCTTTTGATTCCAGAAGAATCTTCGTCAGAGGCAAAATGATAATCAGGCAGGGAAAGCAATCACATTATAAAGAAGTTCACACAACACGAACAGTCAGGGACAGGCTAGGGACACGGAACAAAGAAAACAAAAGGAGAGGATGGGAGGTCATGGGCAAGGAGGCCAACAGGTGAAGGGAGGGGGATTAAAGCAGGAGGGTGGATAGACAAAAGGCATAGGAGGGTCAGTGATAATCCTGAGTGCCATGGGGGTGCATCCATTTAAGAATGAATTTTCTCACACACCCAAGCTGTCGCCATTTATGTGTGTGCGATGAAGCGTTAACGCCGTCGCTAAGCAGGACTGTTGCATCATGGGGGGGGGGGGAACGGGTTGTGAGCTTGAACATAACCTGAACTTTAAGGGCGATTTTCTTTTTTTTTTCTTTTATGACTTCTAGGGATGCGGAAAGGGGTTGTTTTATATAGTATTGTAAAGATAAAACTATACAATGTATGTAGAATTCAAGTATTTATATATACATGTGTAGACATGCCTAAAATTTCGTTTACTGCGACATACGCATTTCGACCGAGCGCATCACGACCTGTATGGACTACGCACATGTATTCTTTTATCTTGCGCTCTGCTTTTGTGGGAATTTCTTCAAGCATAGGTGTCAGGTTTTCCTACGTTACGTCTGCGGTCATTAATTCCATATTTGTTAGTTTGTCTGCTTTCTTATTCTGTGTTTTATGCATTTTACTTGAACTTAAAGGTCTAGACATTTCGTTTGCTAAATGCACGCGAGTCACGTTGCATTGTATGATGTATTTTGTTTCGTTGACCATTCATGAGAAGCGTTTCTTTGAGCAAACTCTCTTTTCACACCAAAATCACTTATAGAAGGTAGTCATCCACATTGGTTATCAAAATAATAATTCCGTCATTTTCCTTTCGTTCAGAAACAGGAATCAGAATTACATCAAAATTACATCTCACAGCGATAATAGGGCCTACTAGAACCAACTCATCGCAGCAAAATGACACATTACGGTTACGAGGACATACACAATGCTTGAACAAATTACTTTGCTTCAAAATGTAGAAACAGATGAAGTGACATAACAAGAGAAAGGGCGCACCGAAAGAGGTACACTGTATCAAGATCAACTAAGATAAACTCTAACAAAAAAGAAGAAGAAGGAGGAAACTATTCCCCCCCCCCACACACACACACACACGCACACACATACACACAAACGAGTAGATACACAAAGGTCATATGTTTACCTTTGGGAGCAGTGATTTAAAAGATGTTTTAGATATCACATGTGATGCATAATAGGTCCGTTGTGCAAAGCATCCTACATAATTTTTTGTAATAAAGCCTAGAATATAAGGAGATATCAGTATTTCTCTTATAGATTGTAAAGAACCTTCGGAATTAGGACCTTTGTTTCATTTTCGGATTAACGAACCTTCGGCATAACGAACCTTATTTCATTTTTTGATAAATGAACCTTTGGAATAACAAGTTACAAACCTCATATTTTCGGATTAACGAACCTTCGGAATAGCGAACTGTAACCGTTCACATAGTGTACTGTATTTTCGATCATACGGATTCAATTTTTTTTTTTTCCAGCGGTTGTTTCTATCCCTATAACTCACATTTCAGAACTATGGGGGTTTTGTTTCATGTACGTGGTGAATTAATACGCCTTTAACGCAAGAGCAAAAACATGGGAAAGTTTGAATGCTTTTCACGTGCACATCGTCACATAAAGAGAATCAGGTGCTGACGGACCATAGAAGTGTCTCAAAATCAATACTGCCATGCAGCTTGCACCAAAATCACAATTCTGATAGGTATTATCCCGTAACAGGGGCGGATCCAGGAATTCCGTAAAGTGGGGGCGCGTTTACAAAATTAAAGGGGGCGCACGCACCCCTCCCCCATTTTTTTTTTATACATTTCTTTTGTTTCAACAACAACAAAAAAAAAAAAATAAAGGGGGGGGGGGCGGGCGCCGGTTGCGGTCCTCCCTGGATCCGCCCCTGCGTAACCAAGTAAGTTTGAGAGAGAAAAGTTTGAGCCAAAAACACAGCGTTGACAAGTACTACCACAAATTGCATTTTAAATATGGTATATAGTACACAGTACGAGAAAGTATACAGCACGAGATCTCTAGTTTGATTTTCATTTCGCTTCGAATAGTAGACGAGCAGTGACAATCCGTCAAAGTGCAAACTACAGCTAGGGCCTAGCGGCACAGTTTACAGGTCTACCTTCTGTTCACTGCATGGTACACATAAACAAGAACAAAAGCGTTTTCTTCTTTTGCATGTTAGCATGGGGACGATAGTGAATTAAGTTCACCAAGATTCAATGTTTGTAAACAAGAAAGCAGCGCGTAGCAAAGACCTCAGATCGTTGTTATAGCACACGTGCATCTATTGTGGTAACATTTTAATCAACGCACTAACACCATCTGAACATACTGAACGATCATGCCACACAATCACTGTGAAGGGGAAATGTTCAGCAACAACAAGAGCACGAGTATGTAGCCTACCATATACTGTACGCGCATTCATTCCGTGAGTGCCAAATACAAGCTAGAAACACACGCAATAAAGAAACATTGCAAGTTCATGAACTGAGGGACCTTTTTTTTTTGTCTTATATCTTAACAAGATAAAGACGTTGTGATTTCGGGTGCTGTTCGTTATTCCGAAGGTTCGTTATTCCGAAGGTTCGTTTATCCGAAACACATAAATTCCCTAAACCATAGAGGTTCGTTAATCCGAAAACGAAAAAAGGTTCGTTAATTCGAACATTTGCGGCGTTATTTCGAAGGTTCGTTAATCCAAAAATGACATAGGGTTCGTCATTCCGAAGGTTCGTTAATCCGAAAATGAAATAGGGTTCGTTATCTCGAAGGTTCGTTGATCCGAAATGATATAGGATCCGAAATGATATAGGGTCCGTAACGAACCTTCGAAGTAAGTCGAGCTTTGTTTCATTTTCGGATTAACGAACCTTCGGAATAACGAACCTTATTTCATTTTCGGATTAACAAACCTTCGGACTAAAGAACCTTACTAACGAACCTTCGGAATAACGAGCTGTAACCGTGATTTCATATCCAATTTGTTTAATTGGACCTTTTAAAAGCTATGATTGTATCGAATCATTGAGAGCAATGAAATTTAACGGCCTTCTGTCCGCCGTATCAAAAGTGTGATGATAAAGGGGATGTGCGCATTGTCATTCGAAATACATGTAACTACATGTAACTCTACATTTAAGTAATTAGTCTGATTATTATATAGCAACTGATTTTGGGATTGATAGTCACTACTGACAGTTTTTATTCTGGTAAACGGCACCTGTCAATCTCACAGGCGTCAAGTCGAAGCACTCACACGTCATGAATTGACCATAACGTAAAAACGACAGAACTCTACACACAAGAGTTCTGTGATAAAAACACGCTGGGCACACAAGATGAGTATGTTGGAACCACATGGCGCACTCACTGCTGGCAGGGCAAGCACGTGCTTTGCTCATCGAACTGATCGTTTTTATAGCGATCATAATATCGCTGCACAGCAGAGATTCGTATTCCAATGCACAGTAGGCCTACTCTCTCTCTCTCTCTCTCTCTCAAAAAAAAAAAAAATGAAAACATTCACACTTGAAGGGGTGGATACATTTAAAACGGAGTCAATTTAGAGTGAAATTGGAGTGAATTTTGAGTGAAAATGTTCATTTTCACTCGGAGTGACCTCCGGGATCACTCGAAGATTTTGGAGTGCTATTGATGTAGCGCGATTCCGCTGCTTAAGCATTCAGTTTTGCTCATAATCATTAATTTCAGCCTTCTTTTTTTTTTCTTGGAAAGCAAGCACTCCTTAAAGAGGGAAAACCCCGATTGGACAAATTGCGACGTAAACATGCATTGACATAGTTATGTGATACGTATAAACAATTTATCATGAAAGGAGAGAAGGGTACCTACAGTACATGTATCCAAGATAAACATTATGCATGCACGTGTAGTACCACTTCTCGGGGACTCGAGTGAAGTTAAACGCAGCTTTGTTGATTACATAATGCCACTCTGGTGGTTTCGCCATACCCTTCTCTCTCTCCTACGTTTTCTTTGTTTTCTCCCTCTCTTTGTCTTTTTCTTTTTTCCCTACAAATCGTGTACTTTAAGAATAGACAGACGGTGTTAAACTTCAACTCAAGTGGCTTCTTAAGATCTGCGCCTCTTTCATCCATCTTAGGGACCGTGACACTATTGTGAATGACACAATTAAAAGCATCACACAAGGACTTTCACGCCTCGTTAGACCTTTAAGACTCAGATCTTTTTCTTTCTTTTTATGTGTGTGTGTGTAGACGTGGACGCCATTGGGAAATATCAAGCTCGAGACAATAAGTGGCCACTTACAATATAATGACCGACCGATGTTGAAGGTAGATTAAATCAGTAACTAAGTCAGAAATTGGGGAACCAGTAAATAAATAGGCAGCGATCGACACTTCGACGGTTTGCCAATCTAATGTGCAGCGATCGACGTCGAAAGTGTCAATCAAATACGTTATTTACGGTCGACGTCGAAGGTTGATAAAATCAGTAAGCAGCGATCGATGTCGAAGGTTGATAATCGGATGGGTGCTGTTCGTAATATTCCGAAGGTTCGTAATTCCGAAGGGTCGTTAAATTCGAAACACACAAATTCCCTAAACCTACAGGTTCGTTAATTCGAACGTTTGTGGCGTTATTCCGAGGGTTCGTTATTCTGAAGATTCATGAATCCGAAAATGAAATTAACGGAACAATATACCTTCTGAATAACGAATCTTCGGACTAGAGAGCCTTCGGAATAACGAACATCGGAATAATAGCTACCGATGTGTAAGGTTGATGAAATTATTAAATAGCGACCAATGTCCAAAGTTGATTAGGTCATACCGTCCGACGTTAGTGATCGAGAAAACTATAAAGTAGCGGCTGATGTCGAAAGTTGATAAAATAAGGACAATTAAATCAAATAGGTATAGCGTCCATAATGTCGAGATCAAATAAAATTGAGCAGCAACGAAGTGTCGAAGGTTTATGCAATCAACTTGGTATCGCACGACGTCGAATGTTAAGCAAAATTATCTGATTTATCCGACATTTGTTTTAGCATTGTAAAGAGGCTAAAGTTACCGTTATTCATTTCTGATCGCAAAAGCAATCATCCAACATTTACTAGTATTTTGACACCTTACGGAGCCGAATGTTACCGTTAATCATTTTCAAATGTTAAAGTAAACAACCGACATTCATTTTAGCATCTTACGGAGCTGAATGTTATCCTTTTTCATTTCCAAACGTGAAAGCAAACATCCGCTATTTATTTTAGCATCTAACTGAGCCGATTGATACCGTTAATCAGTTCCAAATGTAAAAGCAACAATCTGTTATTTATTTTAGCATCGTTCGGAGCAGAACATTACCGTTATTCATTTCCAAATTTAAAAGCAAACATCCGACAATCATTTTAGCATCGTACGGAGCCGAATGTTACTGTTTTTTTCATTTTGAACGTCAAGGCAGACATCAGACATTTACTTTACCATCAAACGCAGCTGAATGTTACTGTTCTTCATTTCGAAATGTAATAGCAAATATCCGACATTTATTTTATTATATGGAGCAGACTGTTACTGCTATTCGCCTCCAAACGTAAAAAGCAATCATCTGCCATTTTCTGGGCATCTTCCGGAGCCAAATGTTATTGCTATTTACTTTCGAAAGTAAAAGCAAACACCCGACATCTGTTTAATCATCATACGGAGTTGAATATTAGTGTTATTAATTTCCGAACATCAAAGGGATCATTCCACATTTATTTTAGCATCTTCCGGAGCTGAATGTTATTGTTATTTACTTTTGAACGTAAAAGCAAACATCCGGCATTTATTTTTATCATCGTACAGAGTTGAATATTATTGTTATTCATTTCCGAACGTCAAAGCAAAGATCCGACATTTATTTTAGCATCTTCCGGAGCTGAATGTTATTGTTATTTACTTTTGAACGTAAAAGCAAACATCCGGCATTTATTTTTATCATCGTACAGAGTTGAATATTATTGTTATTCATTTCCGAACGTCAAAGCAAAGATCCGACATTTATTTTAGCATCTTCCGGAGATGAATGTTATTGCTATTTACTTCCGAAAGTAAAAGCAAACATCCGACATTTATTTAATCATCGTACGGAGTATTATTGTTATTCATTTCCAAACGTCAAAGGGATCATTCGACATTTGCTTTAGCATATTCGGGAGCTGAATGTTATGGTTATTATTTTACTTTCGAACGTAAAAGCAAACATCCGGCAAATTACTGATACTTTTCAAAAGATTTTCGCGAATCGATTTCAGCTAATTTCCTTCATGTAGCCGATGGTTGACGGGAGAGTTTGATTTTCATATCATTAATTCCGCGCTGGAGCGCTCGGGCCAATGCGGGTGTTTAGACGAGCGTGAAAGTGCGGGCGACTTCCCTCGTCTGTACGCGTCCAAACGCCCGCGTATTACCTAGTACGCCCGGACGAAAGGGCTTCCCGCATTTGCCCTAGGGGTTTTCGTGACGTTTCCCGCGGTCGGCACTGTATCACTTCTGGAGAAAAGGGCATCCACCAACCCGACGGCAACTGATGAAAGAGGGCAAGTATTCTCGTAAACTGTTGAGATGCTGGAAGAAGGTGAAGGAAGAGGATGGTGTTCTTTACCGCGTCATTCACGATCGAGGGGAGGAAGTGCGACAGCTACTACTCCCAAGCTGCTTGAAAGATAGAGTACTCAGCTCTATCCATGATCAAGCAGGTCATCAAGCGTACGAGAAGACGTTTGCTCTTGCAAGGACCAGGTGCTATTGGCCAGGTATGTCATCAGACATCTCAGACTACTGTCTGAAATGCCAGAGATGTACTTTGGCCAAAGCAGGGAAGCGCCTTCATCCCACAATGGGATCTCTGACAGCGACAAGGCCCCTGGAGATACTTGCAATGGATTTCACGGTGCTGGAAAGGAGCAGCAGTGGAATAGAAAATGTGCTTGTCCTCACCGATGTGTTCACAAAGTTCACTCAAGCCATTCCAACCCGTGATCAGAAAGCGTCCACTGTCGCCCGTGTACTAGTCCGCGATTGGTTTGTTAGGTTTGGTGTTCCACGACGCATCCATAGCGATCAAGGCCGCAACTTTGAAAGCAAGATCATACAAGAACTTTGCAAAGTGTATGGCATAGCCAAGAGCCGGACGACGCCCTATCACCCAGAGGGTAATGGGCAATGCGAGAGGTTCAACCGGACTTTACACGACAGATTGAGGACACTGCCTCCAGAACACAAGAGGAAATGGCCTGACTTCCTACCTGAGCTAGTGTACTCATACAACAGCACACCTCACTCATCAACCGGGTATTCACCACACTATCTGTTCTTCGGACGAGACCCAGTGTTACCAATAGACCACCTACTTGGTGTCGGCACACACTCGGAAGAGAACCAAGAATTAGATAGTTGGATCGCAGACCATCACAGTAAGCTTAATCAAGCATTTGAGTTGGCAGCAAAGAGAACAGAGCAGGAGGCACTGCGACGAAGAGCGTTGAACGACCGCAAGGCTACTGATGTGGATCTCCCTGTTGGAGCCAGAGTTTTCATTAGGAACCGTAGTGTTAAAGGCCGGAACAAGATACAAGACGCTTGGGAATCAAGGCCTTACAAGGTGGTCAAACGTTTGGAAAGCGGTGGACATGCTTATGTTGTTGAGCCGGTGTCTGGTAGAGAGTCGGAGCGAAAGACTCTTCACAGAAGAGATCTACTGGATTCCAAGACACTAGTCGATGACATGGGACCGCATGTCGAGCCAGATGATGAGATTGAACCCACCTCATCAGGCAAATCAGATAGTGAATTGGACAGATCTGATGATGATGATGAATGTTTGAACGACTTCGTAGTTCACGTACCTACTCCCATTCCCAGAGAGGAAAATCCCCCAACTCACGAAGTGGTGAATGAGACACCAGCAGAGATTTCCACGAGTATCCCGAGTGATCAATCACAAGATGGCGAATTACCTGTGTTGGAAGATGATTCTGCAGATGGCGAAGATGAACATGACAGTAATGATCAGTCCATACCAAACCTACCTGCAGACGAAATTGGTGACCAACCTGAGACTCAAACACAAGCGTGTGACGATCACGAACCTGAACCTTCTAATGTTCCAAGACGGTCTTCAAGAACAACAGCAGGTCACCATCCAAACCCATACAATCTACCTTGCTCATCTGTGAGAGAAATCAATGCTGAAATACATAATCAGTCACATCCCAGCATCATGGCAGATGTTGCAAAGTCAAACCTCCTTATAATGCAGATGTTAAGTCAGTATAAGTAAGTTTTTATGATGTGGTATGTTCGAATTTATTTTGATGTTAACTTACTTTTACAGTTTGTATTCAGTGGGTTATGTGGGACACAAACCCTCAAGCAGGGAAGTGTGTAACATTGCAAAAGTGCAGTAGTAAAGTTGTCCCCAGTATATTTGACCCTGCAGATGCCCCCTCCTGAGATGCACCCCCCCCCCCATCATTAAGAGTGGAGCAGTCTGCAAGTAGCTTAATTTGCATATTTAATCCCAAGCCAGCTAAGAGCTGCTAGAGAGTTCTTTGTGGGTGCACAAAGACCCCAAATTTGCCATTGTTCTAGCTGCTCTACCAAGGTGAACATCTCCCACTGAGCATCTCCTCAAATCCGAAATTTGCCCAGAAAATCTGCAGCCTGAAGGTTCTGCAAACATGGAGCCAGCAGAATTCTTGTAATTCTGTAACTGGACATTCACTCGCCAGTTACTGTACATTCCTTATGAGCACAGGCTAGGTGGCCAGGGGTTTTCTTTTTTAATTCTACCGGAGTATTGACAGGATCTTTGACAACTAAAAATCCTAGATTGTAGAAAGTATGATTGAAGACTGTAATTGGGAGCTCAATGTATCCAACGAAGGGTATGTCTGCTCCTTGTGACGCAGAGATTTGGATGATTGACGACACATTCACTAGCTCAAAATCCTGAGCTAGATTTTCCTTGAAGAAACTCTCTGTAACCGTAGAGACTTCAGCTCCAGTGTCTATCAAACATCTAACCTCTGTGTCACCAAGCTTGATGCTAACCTCCGGACAGTCTCCCACCGCTCGTCTTATAATTGAGCCTCCCTGTAACACCGTCTCGCCCACCACTTGGCTCTCAGTAGCAGGCTGGTCTAGTTTGACGACTGCTGAGTAGTCTGCGAAGAAGGATGTGAGGTTGGAGTTTGGTCATTCATTATGGGTGCATGTGTTTTCGGGCAGTGTTTCCTCAGGTGTCCTGGCTCGTTGCAGAGCCAACATTTTGGCGTAGTCGGCAGGATATTCCTGACACTCAACTCAAACCCAGGCTGCCGGTGAGCGGTGCGTGACCCCTGATGACTCCCTGCTGTGACACCAACCGATGGCCTGCAGTGACTGTGGACCCACCTCCGAGTTCCTGTGATGAAAGTCTGAGGGAGGCTGACTTCTCGCTCCTCTGAAGGATGGTGTATCAACAACGGCTGAGCATGTGACTGATGGCTGGTTCCCTTCTACTCTTCCAAGAAAGATAACTCCTAGTTATAATCTATAATACTAGTTGTTTATTTGTATACTCAAATACTGTTTGAGGCAGTTAAGTTTTGCCTTTGTTTTGCATTTTGTTTTCTTTTGTCCTGTTTTCCCTTTCTTTCCAATATGTCTCAAGATAAGCCAGATTTTGAGAAACGGCTGGAGGAGATGGAGAAGATGATGGAGATGATGAAGGCTGCCATGGACAAGAAGGAACAAGAAGCAAAGGTGGCAAAGGAAGAGTTAGAAGAGCTGAAGAAGTCAACGGCTGCCAGAGAGGATGCTCAATCAATAGCAGGAGACGACCAAGCCACCGCAAATACAGCCCATCGTCCACTCCCTGACCCCTCCATGACGAGGACACTTTATATTTCTGCAGGTAGGAAGCTGGAGAGGTTCAGCGGTCGGCCCGAAAGGTCTGGTGATCCATCTGCGGAGGACTGGATAGAGGATGCCCAGATGGTCATGGCGTCCAAGAATCTCCGGCCAGATGAACAAGCAGCGTTCATAATGGAGCATCTCTTTGGGAAGGCTCGCCGCGAGATCCTGGGTAGAGGTGAGGATATTAAGACATGTCCCCATAAAATCTTCCAGGTGCTGTCCAAGGTTTTCGGTGATACCAGTAACCTAGCTCAGCTTCAACAAAGGTTTTACGGGGTACCGACAAACAGAGGGGGAGGATATTGTGTCACTTTCCCTCGAGCTTGTCAAACTGTTTGACAGGATGGTTCTCCTTGATTCCACCCTCAAGCGCACCAGGGAGACCCAACTCAAAGATCGCCTGGCGGAAGCAGTGAGGGACGAAGGGATGAGGATGGAGCTGAGGCGTCTCTCTAATGATCATCCACAGATGTCCTTCTTCGACACCAGGGATCGGGTCTTAGAACTCATGGGTCGGAGAGAGAGAAAGGAAAGGGGAAGCGAGATGTCACAGTGCAAGGTGTAAATGTTGGTGACAACATGGAAGACACTGTCCGCCAACAAGCCAAGCAGATCGCTGCCCAGCAGAAACAAATTGAGTCTCTGCTCACCCTTCTATCCAAGCCACAGCGACCACCACGACCAAGTGAGGGAAACACACTACCCATACCCTAGCAATGGGGAATTCTCTGACAGACCCGTCTATCAAAACCACCCTCTTCTTCTGCCCTGCAACAATCTGAGGGGTTCTAACAAACACTGACTTTACCACGGCTGTACTACAGCCACTGTCCTTAGAACGGACCCCTCCATGACGAGGACACTTTATATTTCTGCAGGTAGGAAGCTGGAGAGGTTCAGCGGTCGGCCCGAAAGGTCTGGTGATCCTTCTGCGGAGGACTGGATAGAGGATGCCCAGATGGTCATGGCGTCCAAGAATCTCCGGCCAGATGAACAAGCAGCGTTCATAATGGAGCATCTCTTTGGGAAGGCTCGCCGCGAGATCCTGGGTAGAGGTGAGGATATTAAGACATGTCCCCATAAAATCTTCCAGGTGCTGTCCAAGGTTTTCGGTGATACAGTAACCTAGCTCAGCTTCAACAAAGGTTTTACGGGTACCGACAAACAGAGGGGGAGGATATTGTGTCACTTTCCCTCGAGCTTGTCAAACTGTTTGACAGGATGTTCTCCTTGATTCCACCCTCAAGCGCACCAGGGAGACCCAACTCAAAGATCGCCTGGCGGAAGCAGTGAGGGACGAATGGATGAGGATGGAGCTGAGGCGTCTCTCTAATGATCATCCACAGATGTCCTTCTTCGACACCAGGGATCGGGTCTTAGAACTCATGGGTCGGAGAGAGAAAGGAAAGGGAGCGAGATGTCACAGTGCAAGGTGTAAATGTTGGTGACAACATGGAAGACACTGTCCGCCAACAAGCCAAGCAGATCGCTGCCCAGCAGAAACAAATTGAGTCTCTGCTCACCCTTCTATCCAAGCCACAGCGACCACCACGACCAAGTGAGGGAAACACACGAAAATGTTGGCTCTGCAACGAGCCAGGACACCTGAGGAAACACTGCCCCGAAAACACATGCACCCATAATGAATGACCAAACTCCAACCTCACATCCTTCTTCGCAGACTACTCAGCAGTCGTCAAACTAGACCAGCCTGCTACTGAGAGCCAAGTGGTGGGCGAGACGGTGTTACAGGGAGGCTCAATTATAAGACGAGCGGTCGGGAGACTGTCCGGAGGTTAGCATCAAGCTTGGTGACACAGAGGTAGATGTTTGATAGACACTGGAGCTGAAGTCTCTACGGTTACAGAGAGTTTCTTCAAGGAAAATCTAGCTCAGGATTTTGAGCTAGTGAATGTGTCGTCAATCATCCAAATCTCTGCGTCACAAGGAGCAGACATACCCTTCGTTGGATACATTGAGCTCCAATTACAGTCTTCAATCATACTTTCTACAATCTAGGATTTTTAGTTGTCAAAGATCCTGTCAATACTCCGGTAGAATTAAGAAAGAAAAGAATTCCAGTGGTCCTCGGTTCTAATGTATTAAGGGATGTTCAGGCGGAGCTTCAGTCGTTACACGGGATCAATATTTGCAGAAGGTCAAAGAGTCTGGGATGAAGCACAGGCCAACATGCTCTATGCACTCCAAGTGTATAGGCCCCAAGCTGATATCAGAACTGTTAGAATTGCAGGAAATACTGCTATTTTAATTCCAGCTCGCACAGTAACAGTAATTGATGGATCCTGTGAACCCGCTTCTGTTGGGCAAAGACGAGAGGTCCTCCTTGAGCGTCATGTGTCCCATGTAGCTGAGCTACCACAAGGAGTTACCCTAGGAGCTGCGTTGGTGACAGTGGACGACAAGGGTAGAGTGCCCATGCAGGTGGCTAACTTCAGCGATAAAGATGTGTACCTTCCCCCAAGAACCCCCATCGGCGTATTGAAACCTGCCTCCATCGTCGAACATGGATTACACAGTGGTGATGTTGATGAACTTGTATCCAGGTTAGATGTTGGTGAGCTTACCAATGACCAGCAAAGGCAACTCCTCACAACCCTCTCCAAATTTCAGCACACTTTTAGCAAGGATGATGAAGACATAGGATATTGTGACCTTGTCAGCCACAGGATAGTAACAGAAGACGACAGACCAGTAAAGATCCCGTACCGCAGAATCCCTCCACATCACTGGGACGAAGTGAGAGACTATCTCAAGAAGTCACTGGAGAGGGGAATCATCCGAGAGTCGTCCAGTCCCTATGCATCACCTATTGTTCTTGTGAGAAAGAAGGACGGTAAATTGAGGGTCTGTGTAGATTACCGGGCTCTTAATTCTAAGACGCATAAAGACGCATACCCTCTCCCACGGATCGAGGAGGCTCTGCAAGCACTCAAGGGAGCAAAATACTTCTGGGCAATTCCGCAGTTAGAGGGACATGACCATAAAATTTCAATTTGGTTTTTTCCTTGATTTTTGTGTTTGACTTTAGAAAGAACACATTGATAATTCAGGAAAAACTATTTTTCAGGGTATCTTGATAGTTTAAGGTATTCAATTCACCAATTTTGAACAAGTAATCTTTCAGATTGAATTTCATCAGCAAAATCTCCATAATGGCAAAGAAGATAGCTAGTCAAGTTAAATGCCATTTTCTAGCCACAAATATTGAATTCATAGAGGCAATGCAGTGCTTTCATGGATAGATTAAGTAAAATCAACTTACATGTCTTCGAAATGCAAGCATGTGTGCATTTCCCCAACCATCGGACAGTCATGTAACGTTACTAACCAAAAAGTGAAATTATTTACCTCCAGAGTGTATAAGGTGTCTATGAATGATAATATTTCAATTTTTCCTGCTGTGTCCAATGACTAACTGAAATATAAAAATAAGTATTACTAATCATTATAGAAGTTAGAAATAACAGCAGTCAAAATGTGTAACGTTACTAACCACGTAACGTTACTAACCACAGCCTGTGTGTATTGTAACGTTACTAACCATGAAATAAGTGAATAAGACTCCAATGGACAGGTCCTGGTCTGGCAAAATTTTGCCTGATGATAGAGCCAGATGTCAACTACAAGATTTCGTGTCATACAGTAAAAAGATATTGGCTTTTTTTTTATAGTAAATTAATTATGCAAATTTACGCATGAAATCATATTTTCACCTCTAACTCCATAAAAAAGACTGAAGGATCGCTAAATTTTTGTGTAAGAGTTCCTCAAGACACATCAAACAATTTTCTTGCAAAAAAAAATAGCAAAATCAAAATCAGTTTCTTTTGTTTTTTATTGTTTTGTTAATTTCTTATGTATTTTAGTGTTTTTTTACCTTTTGTTTTCTATTGGTTTTTTTGCCAAAATTTGTTGCAGGCACTTTTTCAAGCTTCTCTACATTACAATTGATTAATTTCACTGGTCAAAGGTTGAAACAATCTAGTTAATATCAAATTAACAAAAAAACACAATTTGCATTAGATTTGCACACGATATCATGAATTTGAGCTATTTTCAGGTCGACATGCATTTATGTAAAACATTACATAACTGCAGAACGGTGTACCCGGACGTCGCAAATTTGGTCTCAAAATATGCGGGAGACTTCAATGAAAAAAAGTCATGAGACGATGCGGCAAAATCTTTGCGCGTTGCGAAATCGTGGTGGGAAATGTTGGGGGGGGGGGTTACAGAAGGCTCACAAGGTGCACATTGAGTGATTTTTTTTTTTGCCACTTCGAAGGGGCAATTGATGGAATCTGTGGGCCAGCAGAGCATTTTGTGTGAAAGTAGTGTTAAAAACAATTGAGGCCATCACTTCAAATTTTCTGTCCCAATTTGAATTATCATAGAATGGTTTGTTGGGGTTAATTACGCTCAGGTACAGCGAACAGACTTTTGTTTTCAGAACAATGCAGAGATTAGACATTCAAACTGGTCTAAAAGATAAAAAAAATACAAGTCTCTAGACTTGAATAAACATGAATTCAACTAATACACTGTATTATTTGAGTTAAAGTCATATGACTTACAATTTTTGTAAACTACTTTCACAATAATATAAAACATTGCATTATGCTGGATTCCTATTATGCAATGACTACGCACACCACAATTGGCCATACACTGTACATACTACAATTTTTATACCGGTACATTAGTTTTTGCTCTTTGATTTCTTTCCCCTTTATTAAAGGTACTCTTGATAAGGAACACATTAACTGTTTTGCTCAATAAAACAGGCTACTTCTGTGAATTACTGTGAGTCATGATGAACAGTGATTGGCAAAGTTATAAAACTGTGGATATCACTTGACCCAGTCTTTAAAAGTGGTACTTTTTTTTAGTTTGTAATTTATGCAAACTTTTTTTCTAGTCTTTTTTAACATGTACAAGTACAATGGTACTATACTGCATGAGTTTGATGATTGAAATAAGAGTTTAATGTCTTATCTGATGTTTCTTAGCTTTAACTTTGCATTCTCATGGGGAAACATGTAATGATTTGAGTTAACACACAATTCTGTAATCACTGGACAAACCGTAACGTTACTAACCGTAACGTTACTAACCATGATTTTTGTACATAATTTTCAAACAAAGTTATAATGAGAAAGGATATTTGGGGTAGATATTGCCCTTAAAGCTAGAAATGAAAAATAAGTGTTGATATATTTCAAGCTATACCAGTTTTAGCAAACTTTTTGTTCAAAGATGCTCATCATTTTTTTATGTCCTTTTTTTGTAACGTTACTAACCGGCATTAAAAGCAGACCTTTCTTCTAAAATAATTCATGAAATGATTTCATTCTTTGCTCTGTTCTAGGTCTACACTAGAATGATCTCTGGTGACATTAATGAGACTTCACATCCACAGATAGAGAAATGAGTCTAATCTAAATCATGACAATGTCCCTAAAATGTAACGTTACTAACCGCGGAATTGCCCTTCTGCTCCTTGGATCTGGCTCATGGATTCAACCAGCTTCCAGTAGCCGAAGAGGACATCGAGAAGACAGCCTTTAGAACTGGAACAGGTGGGCTTTATGAGTACACCAGAATGCCGTTCGGACTGTGTAACGCGCCGGCGACATTCATGCGTGTGATGGATAAGGCCTTTGGAGACCTCAATTTCCAGTCTCTTCTGGTGTATCTCGATGACATCCTGATATTTGGTGCTACATTTGAAGAGACCCTGCACAGGCTTGAGACGGTGCTTTCTCGCTTAGCTACACTGAACCTGAAAGTCAAGCCTGAAAAGTGTCAACTTTTCAGGACGAAGGTACATTACTTGGGGCATGTAGTGTCAAGCGAAGGTACAACTCCAGATCCAGAGAAGGTGCGTGCAGTACAGGAATGGCCTCCGCCAGTGACAGAGCGAGATCTCCGAGGTTTTCTAGGGCTGTCTGGCTATTATCGTCGATTCGTTCAAGGCTACGCGCAGATCGCAGCACCCCTCCATAACCTCCTGAAACAGCCGGAAGATGTTAGGAAAACCACAAAGAAGAAGACCAGGCATAACAACACAAGAAACGTCTCAACAGACTGGACCGCGGAGTGTGAGAAAGCCTTTGTCACCCTCAAAGAAGCACTTGTATCACCCCCTGTGTTAGGCTACCCCGACTTTGAGCTGCCATTCATCCTGGAGACAGATGCCAGTTACTTCGGCTTAGGTGCTGTTCTCTCTCAGGTGCAGGGGCAGAGGAAAGTGGTCATTGCCTATGCCAGTAGGAGCTTAAAACCCAATGAGCGCAATATGAATAACTACTCGAGCATGAAATTGGAATTGCTTGCTCTAAAGTGGGCAATCACTGAGAAATTTCGTGATCTACTCATTGGTGCCGAATTTGAGGTCTACACGGACAACAATCCCCTCAGCTATCTACAGACCACTGCAAAGTTAGGAGCAACTGAGACTAGGTGGGCTGCTGACCTTGCTCAATTCCGGTTTAAGATCAAGTACCGATCAGGGAAGTCCAATGGAAACGCCGACTCCCTGAGCAGGAAGACACAACATGGTGTTCAGCCTACTTCTGCTCGACTGGAAGAAGTCACCCTGACGTCTGTTCAGCAAGAACAAGTCATTGCTGATAATCCTACTCCTGTGCCGCCAGAAGTTCGTACAGGTGTCTATGAAGGTATGACACATGGACTGTTGAATGAGGTGCATGCCCGGTCAAAGGGTATGGAGCCAGAGACAGTTTCCCCTTTGCCTTCCATGTCTAGGGATGACCTAAGGCGTCTTCAAGAGTCTGATGAGGGACTAAGCAGGTTCTATCACTTCTGGAGAAAAGGGCATCCACCAACTCGACGGCAACTGATGAAAGAGGGCAAGTATTCTCGTAAACTGTTGAGATGCTGGAAGAAGGTGAAGGAAGAGGATGGTGTCCTTTACCGCGTCATTCACGATCGAGGGGAGGAAGTGCGACAGCTACTACTCCCAAGCTGCTTGAAAGATAGAGTACTCAGCTCTATCCATGATCAAGCAGGTCATCAAGCGTACGAGAAGACGTTTGCTCTTGCAAGGACCAGGTGCTATTGGCCAGGTATGTCATCAGACATTTCAGACTACTGTCTGAAATGCCAGAGATGTACTTTGGCCAAAGCAGGGGAGCGCCTTCATCCCACAATGGGATCTCTGACAGCGACAAGGCCCCTGGAGATACTTGCAATGGATTTCACAGTGCTGGAAAGGAGCAGCAGTGGAATTGAAAATGTACTTGTCCTCACCGATGTGTTCACAAAGTTCACTCAAGCCATTCCAACCCGTGATCAGAAAGCGTCCACTGTCGCCCGTGTACTAGTCCGTGATTGGTTTGTTAGGTTTGGTGTTCCACGACGCATCCATAGCGATCAAGGCCGCAACTTTGAAAGCAAGATCATACAAGAACTTTGCAAAGTGTATGGCATAGCCAAGAGCCGGACGACGCCCTATCACCCAGAGGGTAATGGGCAATGCGAGAGGTTCAACCGGACTTTACACGACAGATTGAGGACACTGCCTCCAGAACACAAGAGGAAATGGCCTGACTTCCTACCTGAGCTAGTGTACTCATACAACAGCACACCTCACTCATCAACCGGGTATTCACCACACTATCTGTTCTTCGGACGAGACCCAGTGTTACCAATAGACCACCTACTTGGTGTCGGCACACACTCGGAAGAGAACCAAGAATTAGATAGTTGGATCGCAGACCATCACAGTAAGCTTAATCAAGCATTTGAGTTGGCAGCAAAGAGAACAGAGCAGGAGGCACTGCGACGAAGAGCGTTGAACGACCGCAAGGCTACTGATGTGGATCTCCCTGTTGGAGCCAGAGTTTTCATTAGGAACCGTAGTGTTAAAGGCCGGAACAAGATACAAGACGCTTGGGAATCAAGGCCTTACAAGGTGGTCAAATGTTTGGAAAGCGGTGGACATGCTTATGTTGTTGAGCCGGTGTCTGGTAGAGAGTCGGAGCGAAAGACTCTTCACAGAAGAGATCTACTGGATTCCAAGACACTAGTCGATGACATGGGACCGCATGTCGAGCCAGATGATGAGATTGAACCCACCTCATCAGGCAAATCAGATAGTGAATTGGACAGATCTGATGATGATGATGAATGTTTGAACGACTTCGTAGTTCACGTACCTACTCCCATTCCCAGAGAGGAAAATCCCCCAACTCACGAAGTGGTGAATGAGACACCAGCAGAGATTTCCACGAGTATCCCGAGTGATCAATCACAAGATGGCGAATTACCTGTGTTGGAAGATGATTCTGCAGATGGCGAAGATGAACATGACAGTAATGATCAGTCCATACCAAACCTACCTGCAGACGAAATTGGTGACCAACCTGAGACTCAAACACAAGCGTGTGACGATCACGAACCTGAACCTTCTAATGTTCCAAGACGGTCTTCAAGAACAACAGCAGGTCACCATCCAAACCCATACAATCTACCTTGCTCATCTGTGAGAGAAATCAATGCTGAAATACATAATCAGTCACATCCCAGCATCATGGCAGATGTTGCAAAGTCAAACCTCCTTATAATGCAGATGTTAAGTCAGTATAAGTAAGTTTTTATGATGTGGTATGTTCGAATTTATTTTGATGTTAACTTACTTTTACAGTTTGTATTCAGTGGGTTATGTGGGACACAAACCCTCAAGCAGGGAAGTGTGTAACATTGCAAAAGTGCAGTAGTAAAGTTGTCCCCAGTATATTTGACCCTGCAGATGCCCCCTCCTGAGATGCACCCCCCCCCAATCATTAAGAGTGGAGCAGTCTGCAAGTAGCTTAATTTGCATATTTAATCCCAAGCCAGCTAAGAGCTGCTAGAGAGTTCTTTGTGGGTGCACGAAGACCCCAAATTTGCCATTGTTCTAGCTGCTATACCAAGGTGAACATCTCCCACTGAGCATCTCCTCAAATCCGAAATTTGCCCAGAAAATCTGCAGCCTGAAGGTTCTGCAAACATGGAGCCAGCAGAATTCTTGTAATTCTGTAACTGGACATTCACTCGCCAGTTACTGTACATTCCTTATGAGCACAGGCTAGGTGGCCAGGGGTTTTCTTTTTTATTATTTATTTCTGAGCGGAATAAAAAGAGATGAAACGTAACTTCGGCCTATGAGTGCGTTTATCATGCGTCACATTATGATTCCATTCCTTCAACACATAAGCCCAGGTTTAATGTCAAAATGTAGGATCAGGGTTCGAAATTGGCGATGGTCCGCTGGCCATTGGCCACCCGAAATCACGTCGGACTAGCTAAAAATCGTAAAATTCTGAAGTTACTAGTCCGTCTGGCTAGCCAAAATATTGCTTCAGTGTCAAAATTGATTCTAAGTAGTCCGCCTGGCTAGTTAAAAAAAAAGTTAAGTGCGACCCCTGAGGATACGTGAATACACCTACACATTTTATATACGAAATATTATGTGTTCATGCATCACTAAAACCAAAAAAAAAAAAGTCACACAAGCCCATTTTCTTTGAGGACTTAAAATAGGTGAAATGGGTCAACCTAGAATGGTTTTTTTTTTCTAAGTGAACTTATTTATATTTCCTGAAGTAGCAATACTTCTTTATAATTCTAAAATTTGGCATTATAACACGAATAGAAAATTGTGTCTCTTGTAGGTTCTCTAGAATACTTTTTTTCCCTCGAATAGTACAGTACGTATGTTTAATTACGGGTGGTATTAGACGCTCCTTTTCATTTATTTGAAACCTGTGGCAACAATCTTCACTTTCAACTCTAATAACCTTCAAATGGATAATGCTATTGCAATGAAATCTGTAAGTTTCAACAATTTAAACTGATAATCTCGTAAAAAATGGTTGCTATGGGATCTTTTATCCTGTTTTTGTCCCATTTATTGCACAGAGCACTGGCAGGTGAGATTGAACACTTGAATACAAGTTGTAGATCCTTAAACCTCAAAGCCGCTTCTTGTAATTCTTTCAGAGTGGAGGCCTATAGGCCATACTTTTTTCCATTTACAGTTATTTCAAATGGGTTAGAGAAGTCAATTTGTATTGAGTTTATATGTGATTTTAAAGCTGAAATTCTGCTTTTTCAGAGCCTGCCCTTACATAAAAGTCAATGTCTGGTGACTTTTAGGGGGTACAGCCTGTACTGTGATGCAGGGTCAAATACAGTGCAACTATACGAGACTAGCTAGCTTCCCTTTTTCAATCTGGTGGGGTTGAGGTTTTATCTTTCTGTTTTTTCAATGATTTTTTTTTACATGATGATTTGTTTTCAAACAGCGTTACCTTCAACAGTAAGTCAGGATTTTAAATCGGATTTCACTCATGATCAAGATATTCCCAATGGCATGACACCACATTCACAAAGTGGTTTGTTAATAAGTGAAAGAAAAAGTCTGACTTTAGAATTACAAAGAAGAAAACTGAACTCTACCTCCAACATCCCAGAGATTGATATCAATGCCTGCAGCACTGATCGTCTTCACATTGAACCCAAGAGTAGACCTGACATCTGTAACCTCTTCACTGGAGAGGCACATTGCAATGGTTGTCTTGCCGGCATTGTCCAGGCCCAGAAGAAGGACACGCACATTGGTTTTCCGAGAAGAAGTTTTTCTCAATCGTCTGAAAAACGCCAACAACCCCTACAGAAACATTGAAACGTAACTCTGTTGGTTTAATAGTGAAAAGCATGTATGAAATAGTTACAAGTGGATTCTAGAAATGTACATGTACAGAGTCTGTAGACTTAAGTTTCTGTGACAGTTGTGCTTAAAAACTGTGCATAAAATCTTCAGAAATGTTTCTTGGTGAGGGTGATGTCAATGAGATAATTCAGTCAAAACTAGAGTCAAATTGATGTTTTCGCAAAAATGCAGTTAATTTGGTACACTATTGTCCTCTCGCCAGTGTTGCTGAGTAATTATCACAGCTAAATCTAGCTAGAAACATCCCAAGTGTTGAAGCTACCTCCCGTTCCAGGGCCAGGGGTATGTTTGCCCACCTTACTGGTCTGATTATCAAACCCGGAAGTGGCCCCCCACTTTTGAAAATGCTCCGCCAGCCCTGTGAAATCACCTGCAATACTCGATGAAGGAAGGGATTTTGAGGTGTAAGTAGATACAATACATGGATATGGTCTCTACTTGCTTGCAAACGGTACCAGGTAAAAGGCAATCCTGGGTTTTAGGGGACTAAATTAATTCTGGCTTCTACACTTTGTAACTTCAGCACAGCCTCAGGGCCTTCACCTAACCCTAAACTCTAAGTCTATAAACTGTGGTTAACCCTGTAATGTTTAAACCCTAAAGCCACCTAAATTTAGTATTAACGTTAATACAGTTGCACTTTGATACATCACTATCAGTATCACTTTCTCAATTTTAGCAGGGGTAAATTGCATATGGCTGTGTAACGGTTATACAGAAAGATTCGTCAGTCCAAATGAGTCTTTTAATTTTATCATTATCATTATTATTATTTTCTTTTTAACGTTATCGCTCTCCTCCGGACTCCGTGAAGCCAGACGCAGTCTCCGCGGAACATGCATATATCCCCGATGGGTACAGACCGATCTTTCACTAGTTTCAGTCAAATGGCTATGCTGAAGTTAAAAGCCTAAAATAAATTAGCCCCCTAATTCATGAACTAGCTCTGTAGCTGTATAAAGTGTAGGTAGGGTTCTGACGGTATAATGTACAAATTACTGATAGCAGGGTTGACTTGTGCAAATATTAATGAGAAACGTTTACCATCAACGTCCGCTTCCGAAATGGCAGAGCACACGTAAACTCGATCAAGGTCAGCTGCGATGCGCTCCGGACTCTGACGGCTAGTGTAGGCAGACGGTTCCGGGATGCGACAGTAGGGTACAAACCCTGGCTGTCATATCCAGCCCAGGGCCAGACGAGAAAGTGTTTACCGGTATCACTCAGTTCAAACTATCGTGTACTTCATCCGTTGACTCGCCGCCGCACGCCGGTCCTGCCTCTTTCGTTTGTGGAGCTCACTCACCGCAGTACGGTAACCATAGGCCTACCAATTACTTAGTATGCCGACGGTGCACAACTGTGTAGCGATAGCACAAGCAGCGCCTGATCCTCGCTACCCACCACCACCTTGCATGCACGTCATCAAACCGTGCCGTATTCTCGAAGCCGATAACTTTTTAATGTACTGCAGTGCACAAATTATTATCTGTGCATCTGGCTACTACTGTTTAGTAACTGCTCACAGCTGGCAAGCTCAACGCGCTGCTCCTCAGCAGCTCAGCCATGCTAGCGCTAGGCGCCAGTTTATCATACAGTAGAATCAAAGGTACGATTTGGTAGAACCCCCTATGATACGTATTACGTAATGCTTCTCGCACCGTATGTACATGTACGTTACCAGGGCCCGGCGGCGGTTTTTTTTTTTTAGACGGCACAGATTGGGGCATAGCGCGTAACCTATGATGGGAAACACGTTGGGTTAGGGTTAGGGTTTAGGGTTAGGGTTAGGGTTAGGGTCCCCGATCTATCTGTGCCTTCTAAGAAAAATCCTGGCCATATGCAAAGATAGATAATTAGTCAAATGAATGTTTTACATTTAATTTTGTACAAATAACAGTCTACTAACTGAAAAAACAAAAAACATTAGGAAATCATAATTATTTTTTCTAAATTTACTGTAATGGACTTGGGTTGTTTTTGTACTCACGTATTCAATTATAGTAGGTCGTGAAACAAAATGCTAGGGAATACAGGCTCTGATCTGAGAAAGCTATATTGAATCTTTTGACTTAGTATCGATAGCCCATCATTTACTAGTAAATGCTGCATGCTACCAAGAGGTCTTTCAAAATAAACTTGCCCAAAATCTGTCCTCTGCAGGAAGGAAACCGCTCTCTGACCCAAATCTGCTAATGCTTGTCCCGATCTCGTCTTTTCTTCTTCTTCTTCTTCTTCTTCTTCTTCTTCTTCTTCTTGCTCTTCTTCTTCTCGTGTTCATCTTCTGTTCCGTCGTCTTCGGCTTCCGACCCCCCTCTCTGTTGCACGATACCTACAATATACAGCGGCAACATCCAGCATGCAGACAAAGCAATATTCTTCAAGAGCAATATTAGCACGCTGCACTTCTTCCTGGCAAACTTATTAATTTCCATATTCTGGTAATCTATGCCCAGTGATAAAGGTAGATAGATAGATAGATAGATAGATAGATAGATAGATAGATAAGATAGATAATAGGTCTAGCTAGTTTTTCATAAATCGCATTTCACACTTGTTAACCATCTCAATGTTCACATGCACAGACTATTTTGGTTTGTTTGTTTACCAAGTATTCGCGCGCATTAGCTTTTGGGTGAAAAGTCGTTGTATATAATTGGTAACGACAGCAGATACTCAGTCTGCAGATGCTTTAGGCAATGAAAGATGAACCTTATTCGTCTGAAAAATTGGCTTATCAAAAAAATCGCAACGTTCGACCCCGTAGAATTCACCTCTCATTGAGCGATTTGACCATAGTTATATACAAGATAAATAGTATATAGTACATGTCTCTAATAGGCACCTAATAATCTTATTTGGCAAATCCACCATGTGACAAACGATCATCCCACCAAAAAGGCACATCATTCTGTAGGCCTATAGTAGTATTATTTATTATAATATGATAAATAATACTGGTAATGTATAGGCCTACAGAATGATAGCCTTTGTCACGAACAAAAAAATCATCATAACATGTTTATGTCCAAGACTAGAACAACATACTGCTCAAAACGTCTATTGAGTTGATCCTTTTCAGGACCACCTCTCACACCGATAATTCTGTAATGGTGTACCAGATACCAGCAAAGCTAAAAAGTTTGAGGTATAATAGACAATAAGTGTGCTGAGCACCCGCAGTTACTTTTTCCCATCCACCAAACTGTGATGTGACTCGACTGAACCACAGAAATAGTTCTGTGGACTGAACTCTATTATTTACATGCTGCCCTCAACGTTCGTTGATACGAATCCTGGCAACAGAAAACAACTTCGATGCAGGATGGCGAAGTTCGTGATTGCAGGTATTGTGCAATGCTAATTTCTGCAATTACATTTATATTTCGTATCAAGAGCCGGGTAAAGAGAAAACTAGGCTGCTATTTTGTCCTTTCTAGTGGACAGCGTAAAAGATTGACGATGCATTCTGTGAAATATCGAATCTATCGAGTACCGTGGGTTGACCCGTCCATGCTCAGTCCCACGCGTTCGAAAATGTTTAAGTATTGAAACGGCGGCTATAATAAATATGCAGCATTGACGCAGCACGCTTGTCTACAAAACAAAGCAACATTTTAGATAGCATAACACTACAGTTTACTGGCTGCAATCACTGAAAGTTTTTTTTTTTTTCAATTTGTTAGTAATATGGTGCTCTGAAGTGAGCGCAACACACAACAGACACTTTAACTGTGACCAGCCCGAACGCGAAAGGAGACTGCGCACCACAGCCCAGCCCAGGGTTACAGACAGATTAGATAGACATTTGTCCTAATGGCTAAAGTAAACTTGGGAGTCCATGTTTATGTTTGGTGCTAATTGCTATGTTATTGTTAAAGTTGTGTATGGTTGGACCTACACTTCTCATTGACCATGTTTTGATTAAATACCTTCCAGTTGTATCTTAGAAAATATTCGACAACTTCACCTTAATTTCATCTCACCTACGGCAGAAAATATTGCAGATTCATATCACAGGCTTAGATTGTCAAGTCATTGCAGCATTAACTTTATTTGAAATTTCTTGTGCACTTATGTGTCCATTTTATCTAGAACTAAAATTGATAGTTTCTGCAGGCATACGGAAACTAGGTTTTTCCTTTAAATCTCATACTTTGAACAGATGCCTACACCTGTACTGTTTGTGCATAATTACTAGAACTCACAAGGTCAAAATACAGTACTCTCCGCATAATCGGGTAGGCTCGGGCAGAGCGTTTCTTACCCGATTAAGCGGAGTGCCCAATTAACAGAAGAACACGTCTCATTCACAATTGACACACACAATGTGTGTGTACATGCATTGTACACTGCACCAAACACCTACATTTGTTTATGCTTAATTAACAAGCGTGTTTGCACGGCACATTATACATACCTTACACTGGCTCAGTCACAAGCAATAAGTTACACTCTTTTTATGGACATATAATATAATTATGTAGCTGAAGACATATTATATCTACCGACAACTTTGTCGTTTGACTATAGACTCCTCGCTAACACGTACGCAGGCGTTTTCCGAATTAAACACGTCTCTTTGCGTGCACTAACCACGTAGAACGTCAGGTTACTTTTCGAGAAGTGACTGGGGAAAAGCAAAATTTAGGAGCTGGTGAATGGCCTGATTTTCGTTGCAAACTTCTTGTATTATGAATTGTGAGTGTTTTTGCGGAGCAAGGGAGGTGCGCAAGTGTTCTCAACTCCTGTCTGTCGATGCAGTTGTGAGTGCCAGCTACAGGTGAAAGGTTCGTTTACGTGTGGCAAGTGGGCACTGGTTCATGTGTTTACACATTTAATCACTTCCCAAATGATCGGTCTTCTTTGCAAATTAAGCGGAAATATATATATAAATATACAGTATATTGGGAAATCGGGCGGCTCTCAGCACACAATGCTATAAGTACGTATGGACAGAAATCACTGATATCTCTATGAAAGAACAAGGTCAGTGGTGGAAATGAGCTGCATGCTTGGCGGAGGTCTGCACTCTCAGAGTGCTTCTCTAGTAAGGTATGACATTATTTTTGTGTGTCATAATGCATTCATACTCCACCTTACTCTCATCTTCTACCAACAGGCAAGGCAGATTGTCCTTATTATGCCAGAGTGGAACTACTGGCTGATGAACTTAATGCAAACTTACCAGACTTCTCTGTCCACAAGATTGTAAAACAACCTAAAGAGTGGGAGGTAAGTTGTCCGTATATATGTTTCATTGATCTGAGTGACAGGCAATGTACATGTAGCAACTACATGTATCAGTCATGCATGTTGTAAAAACAGCACAGTTGTATCTAGACCTCTAATTACTTTAATGTATGTAGATTAGTCAGAAATAAATTAGGAACAGTATACGTAGCTGAATTAAGTATTTCCTGATTATGTTGTATAGCGCTATGCCCACCCAGGATCTCTGTTGTACTTGTGCTCCAGAAGAACACTCTATGACAATTGTTCAGGTTTTATGTACATGTACATGAAGTCACTTTATTGCAGCAAGTTCACACATTTGTGAAAGTATACAATGGTGTGATCGATTGGAGAGAGCAATACAGGAGAACAACCCCTTCTGCTCATGCTTTCAATTAATTATCTTCCCTTAAAAGTGAAAAGCACAAACTATATTCTTTTCTTTTCTTTTGATTTGTAAGATTTTTGTATTAGGGGACTGAGGTCATTGAATTGTTCCTGGTGTTTTTACATGTAATCAAGATCAATGAAGGTGAAAAAGATTTTGATGTAGTTTTGGGAAGTGAGAGAGTTTTGTGTAAGTGATGGTGCTCTGACTGTCTGTAATATTTAGGAGGTTGACATACTGTGGCTTGAGAGGCAGGGACTAGATGCGGGGATTTCTGAGAGAGAGAGAATGCCTGTCTCCTTTTGTAAGAAAAAGGATTCTATTCTAGGTGCTATATGACGATGATTTCTTTTCTGTGGAAAATATTCTATATGAATAAAACATTGCATGAAATTCATCTAGTCAAGTGAGGCTGCCATTTCATCATCTGTGGGTAATTTGTGCATTGAATCCCACGTTTGTATGAATGTTATTAATACTTTTCATTAATTTCTTGCAGAAATGGCTGCTAGAAACATGCAATCAGAATGGCTGGTCCTACAGCAAGTCACCAATTGTTTGGAGAGAGCTGCTTGATAGGGGCGGGGCTGGAGTGCTCATAGGCGGGTCCAATGAGTTCCAAGAGTATGCCTGTGGTTATTATGGCATCTCCTCCAAGCAGATGAGTACAGATATGACCAAAATATCAAAGGAAAACTTTGATACCAAAGTCATTGTGGATACTGAGGAGGAACACAGATTGAGTCTCAGCAAGCCTCTGCACATCTGCATCACCAATGCCTCCAGCCCCGTGGCCTACCACATGGTCAATGAGATGGCACGAGGAGATGTTTTGGGCAGCTCTGTAGAGGTCAGCATCAGGCTTTTGACAAGGCTGGAGGAGAAGACATATGTAGAGGGGCAGTGCATGGAGGCTTTTGATCTAGCCAGTCCACTTCTGAGAGGTGTGAAGGTTTGCACGGATGCCACGGAAGCGCTGTCAGGCGTCCACGTTGCAGTCTTCCTGGATGAATTCCCACTGACAGATGATGAGAAGGAGAATCTTGGTGGAGTGAGCAAGGCAGGATGTGAACAGTTCGCCGTGTACGGTCGCATTCTGAATCAGTTTGCCCAACAAGACGTTAGAGTGGTCATCGCAGGAAAAGGCAAACTGAACTTCTCTGCACTCATCTTGAAGCATAATGCCCCAAGGATTGCACGCCAGAATATCATCATCACACCACGGCACCAGGAAAACCAAGCCAAGGCTGCCATCGCACGAAAAATCAACGTAAATTCAGCAGGTGTTGCCGACCTCATCGTATGGGGAAATGTCGGAGGAATGACACATACTGACATCACAAAGGCACGCGTGTTCAAATATGAGGGTGCCATCTGGGGCCCACCGTCATATTCAAGACCAGTGATGGAGGTTGTCCATGATGAGAAGTGGCTGCAGAATGAATTTCGACAACTTATAAAGAATCATGCAGATGCCCTAGAGATCATGTTGAACCACCGCACGGCCATGTCTGAGGCACATGCTGTGAACAGTGTGATCACCCATTGGTTCAATGGGTCGTCCGGAGATGAGGTCTTTTCTTTGGGTGTTTACTCGGAGGGTGAGTTGTAACTCTCGTGCTATCTGGCTCTAAATGTTTAAAGATCAGAGATTTAAACCACAGCAGTGACATGGGTGTTGAAAATTCTGTAAAAACTGCATATGTGACTTCTTTTTATTTTTTTAATCAAATGATATGATATGTCAACATTGGATTTTTTTTTTTGTATGTAATTTCAAGGAGTATGCATTCGTGCAAATTCACTGCTTTCTTACTCTAATCTAAATCATTTTACATTGTACTTGATATCTTTTTATACCCCCGCCAAACGAAGTTTGAAGGGGGTATATAGGAATCAACGGACGGTCGGGCGGTCGGGCGGTCGGTCGGGCGGTCGGTCGGGCGGTCGGTCGGGCGGTCGGGCGGTCAGGCGGTCGGTCGGGCGGGCGGTCGGGCGGTCGGTCCGTTGCAAATCTTGCGTCGCGAACTACTTCCTCAGTTTTCAACCGATTCCCATAAAACTTGGCACAGATGTGTGCCTTGGGTTGTAGATGTGCAAGACGTATTTTTTGACAGTACCCAAAAGTTAGTTGCCATGGTAACGGCATATTATGGGCAAAAATGGGTACAAATCTTGCGTCGCGAACTCCTCCCACAGTTTTAGATCAATTTTTATGAAATTAGGTACAGATGTTCATCTGAATATGTTAATGTGCAAGACACATATTTCCGCAGTGGCAAAAAGTGCGTTGCCATGGTAACGGCATGTTATTGGTAAAATATAGGGCAAAATGCTTCATGGCAAAACTGCTTCATCAGTGTTCTTCCAATTCTCATGGAATTCATATTGAATGTTTGTCTTAGGATATAGGTCAGCATGACACATTTCTTGACAGTGACAAAAAGTATGTTGCCATGGTAACAGCTCACATATTATGAGCCAAAATGATGGAAAATTTTGTGTTGCAAACTACTTCCTCAGTTTTTGCCCAATTTCCATGAAACTTGGTACAGATGTGTGCCTTTGGTTGTAGATGTGCAAGACGCATTTTTTGACAGTACCCGAAAGTACGTTGCCATGGTAACGGCATATTAATGGCAGAAGATCAAGGAAAGATCTTGCGGATTTAACAACTTCCTCAGTTTTTTGACCAAAGCTTATGAAATGTGGCACACACCTTGATCTTGGTGGGAAGATGTGGAAGACATATTTTTCAGACGTGTCGGAAGCTGTGTTGCCATGGTAACGGCATATAAATGGCAGAAGATCAAGGAAAGATCTTGCGGATTGAACTACTTCCTCTGTATTCGACTGAAGCTCCTAAAATGTGGCACACACATTGGTCTTGGTGGGAAGATGTGCAAGACATATTTTTTGGACGTGTCGGAAGCTGCGTTGCCATGGTAACGGCATATTAATGGCGGAAGATCAAGGAAAGATCTTGTGGATTGAACTACTTCCTCAGTTTTTGACAAAAGCTTATGAAATGTGGCACACACAATAGTCTTGGTGGGAAGATGTGCAAGACATATTTTTCGGACGTGTCTGAAGCTGCGTTGCCATGGTAACGGCATTTAAATGGCAGAAGATCAAGGAAAGATCATTCCTTGGGTAAGACTGTCGTCACGGGGCGGGGGTATTAATCACCTTCAGTGATATTTTTGTATAAATCTAGCTGGAGTCTTTAAAGGGACTTTACAGTTGTGGTTGAGGTGAGGATTTAGCTTTTTAACATTTTGCAAGATATTCAGAAACCACTCTATGAGATGTCAAAAAGCATGCAATTGTAAGGGGTATCAAAAGTTTATTTGATGAAAATCGGTTTTGAAATGGCTGAGATATCCAAAAACAAGGTGAAACAAAGAGATCTTAATGAAAGGCATGGCCTGTCGCCTCTTATTATTATCATTTTTTTTGATATCTCAGCCATTTTAAAACCAATTTTCGTCAAATAAACATGGAATCCTTCTTAAAATTACATGCTCTTTCATATTTCATTTACGGCATAAGAGGTTTCTCATTATCTCACTTAGGAATGTTTTAAACCTGAATCCCCACCTCAACCAGTACTGCACTGTCCGTTTAATACACACAAAATGTTCCAAATGGGACTGCTTCATAAATTTTGTAGGACAAACTATGTCACTTATTGTAGGACCTCTAGTATGTATTTCAAAAACGTTTTCTTTCAATTGTGTCTTGACCTTATGTGACAGGTGAGAAATATCAGAAATACATTTTAGTTTATGCTAAAAATCAAGAGAATTTATACAGGAAGCAAACAAGAAAAACATATGTGCAACACTAAACAGAATTCAGTTTATTATTTACATTGTATTTGTCTCTTGTTTCTTTTCTCTGATAGGCTGGTATGACTTGCCAGGGGATATTTTCTTCTCACTCCCAGTCAAATTTCAGAAGGGGACGTGGGAAGTGGTTCAGGATCGTCAAATCACCCCAGAACTCCAGCAGGAGCTGGATGGAATCAAACAGGAGCTCCTTCACGAGAGGTACGTCATCTTTCCCCCGCCCAAGCAGGACACGCCTCCCCCCGAAGAGGCCGAGGAGGAAGAGGGCAAGAAAGTGTTTGGCGAGCAGGAAGCAGGAGTGGAAGACGGGGACGATAAGGGGGAGAAGGCAAACACGGGTGACGCCTCCGATTCGAGGTCGGGCCACCTTTCGCGCATCGCTGAAGAGACCGAGACAGATGCAACCAAGGACATCGACAGCCTGTCTGAGACTGACAAGTCCAAGGCAGCCACACCGGCAACTCCAGCGACACCTCAGGGCCAGTAGTTTTGTGGATTCCCGAAAGTTCAGCTTTATCCTTCCACAAGCTTGCTTTCTACAAGATCATGCCTACTTGCTGTTTCAACCAACAATCTATTCTGCTGTGATCCTGGATGCTATCAAATGATGATTTTTTTTTTTTTCAAGAAGGCAGAACATAACTGTGGTTTCACATGGGCTTGTAAGGATGCAATGTATGGGGCCCATGCAGATAAGGCATACTACATTGTAGGTCAACATTTTTGTGCTACAGAGTTGCTGGACTCTTTGCTTGATTTAAGTGATAATGAAATTGTGGCGAATGGCATTCTTAGCAAACATACTGAAAGTGAGGTATTTGACAGTATGTGATATTACCACTAAAGCCCCAATATAGTTAGAAAAAATCCAACAAGTGTACACAGAGGCAACTGACTAAACACATCACTTCATATTTTGCTATTACATGTATGTGGTCATGCAGTATTAAGAAATGGTTGCAAAATCTGTTAGTCATGAGGGGAGGCATAATAGACCAGAATTCAAAGGACCTACTCATTTACCTTTCCTTTGTGAGAGATATGTATCATGATAATCTGATCATAGAAATAACTATCCTGAAACTATTTGCTTGTCTTATCCATGCTACATACCTATTGTATAGTTTATTTCATCTGCTTGAGAAAGAAAGGTACATTAAAACATAAAATAATTGAACTCCCAAACTTTTCTCTATGTGCTATGGTGTAAATCCCCTGTGTGCCACATTATTCTGAGAAAGCGACATAGTCAGGCCATGGGAAAACATTAAACTGTTTTTTCCAAACGTATGCACTTTTTATAGATTTTTATTATCCTGGACATGTAATTGTAGAGAAAATGGCAAGCCTTGTTTTTATGCAAATTGCATAACAAATCTATGATTGTTTTTCTTTCAAATGACCAGTAGCTACATTATTGTAGAGCCATGACTTTTGCACACAAAACAATGACAGAAACTAAGAATTTACTCGCAAATCTAGGAGGGAACCATTTGATATTCAATCACCCCATAAAATGCAAGTTACATGAGACAGGATTCGTTACTCCGAATGTCCGTTATTCCCTGGATTCATTATTCCAAATTTTTGTTATTCCGAAAATGAAAAAAAAAAAGGTTCGTAATTAAATCAGGAGGTTCCTTATTAAGAAAGTCTGTTAATCCAAAAATTAAACATTAACTATTCTTAAGGTCCGTTCTTCTAAAAGTGGAATGGGCCTGATATTCGTTAAGGTGAAAACGTTTATTATGAGGTTTTTTAAATCTGGAGGCTTTGGTTGTTAATTTGTTTCTCAACATTTGGATTAACGAACCTGATTTTCATGTTCCAATTAACAAACCTTTCGATTAACCTTTGGAGATTCCTATCATTTACTGAACAAAAAATGCTTCATGATTATACGAACCTTAATCAATTTTCGGATTGACAAACCGTATGAATAACGAGCCTCCGAAATAACGCGCTACAAAATGTTTGTTATAACTAACCATATTGTATAATACAGTGTTTATCAAAGTCACAAACATCCATCCAAGTTATATGGACTTACTGTATTTTGTTATGACGAAACTTTGGAGTACCAAACCTTATACCATTTTTAACTAATATAATAACACAAATTCTCCTCGGTAATAGAGTGTAACACAAGGAGTAAATGCTTTCATTGTCCTCTGTAATTTGGCGATAGATGGGCGGGTTTGTGCGTTTGGGTAGAGTATGTGAACTTGGCACGCCGTCGACTGAGTCGGGCATGTGAACGTTGCACGTAAGAGTTAAATCACTTTAGCACTGCAAGGAGCGTTTGCAGCGCTCTTGTCAAAGAAGTCTTCTGGTAAACTGTCAAGTGTACATTATGGGCAATTGTTACGTAATGTATGACTGGTTGCATGAATGTAGCTTTGCACTATACGTGTACACCACTACTTATTTGGAAGTGACTTCAAATGCAAATTTTACATGCTTCGCACTTCTCTCTTTTTTTTTTCCAGGGGTTATTGATATAATTGTCTTATGATTACGGATTCCTACAAGGAAAAAATGTGAGTCTTCATTGTGAAATTATGACTTTGAAAGCTGTGTACACTGTACAATACGTGCCCATTATAATGAACACAGTTATAACGAAATTCCGGTTACAACAAAGTAAAAATTCAGGCTACATCATTATCCACTCTATGTATTTTTATCATTCACTTGTTCAGTTATAACAAAATTTTGATACAACAAAAGAAAACTGCCGGTCCTGAGGACTTCGTTATAATGGGAGTCCACTGTACATATATTGTACATGTACCTCACATGAGTTCTGGCATGTAGGCCCATGTATGTGAATATTTGGTACTGTGATGGAAGGGTTGCTTTTGTGCAAACAGAAACTGCAAAGCTTGAAGTGTGTGCAAAAGTCCCTCCATTCATAAACACTTTGTATGGCCATGTCTGTCTATGGCACAATGCATATAGTGTAGTACATGTATCCGACTCCATTATGTATGAAAAAGACATGAGAAGTGATGGTGGAGGTAACTTGTTGCGTTAGATGTATTGTCATATCAGAAGCATTCTGTTTTGTATATCTTCATTTTCTCTGAACGGGTTGATGCTTATTGTGTGTAAATAATGTACATTAATGTTATAATATAACTGGAAATAGAGCTATATCTTAAATTCTAAATGATTTGTAAGTGCTATGATCTGTGAAGAGGGACTTATGGAGAAAATTGTTGTTTGTAATGGAAAATTGACATCTGATTCTAAGTGAGAATATCAAATACACAAAGAATATTTCCTCTTTCATTTAGAACAATCTCGTCATTCCACAAAACGGCAAAAAATGTCTGATGTCTTGCTTGTATTTTTGTGGATATTGTTTTGATAATGATGTGTAAAGTTCAACTGTCGAGAGTTGGAAAAGATGTATAAAGAGTGATAACCAGACATACACATGAAAAAACAAAACAAAACAAAAACAGCCTGATATTTTATGTGTTTATATACATTGTAATCCATGCTTTGCCAATCAGAAAAAAAAAAAAAGTTTAGCTTTGGGTGAGCAAGATCATATTGAAATCACAGTTATCATAACTTTTCATTACATACATGCAAAGGATAGTGTATGGTATCTGCATCTACAAACCAATACTCACCATAATCTAGCTCTTCTACTGAAGAGAAGATGCTTAAATTTCAATCATATTTTTTCCTATACCTAGAATTCCTTCCCCTCCCATTTTCCACTCATAGTAATGACTCCAAAATGACAGTTCAGTGAAGAGAGTTATTTATTAGTAGTACCGTATGAGACAAAAATGTGAATGGCATTTTTATTTGCGATATGAAAGGGATAACAAACCTATAACGGCTTTAAACTCTGTGATATGTGCAACTGAGGTTGCCGCGTGGGTCTGTAGTAGATCCCTGGTTATATGATGTTTCATTGGGATGTAGTGCCTAATGGCTATTTTGGTTGTATTTTTTTTTTCACTGCTTGATGTTGTCGGTGCTCTTCTCATCCTGACTTCCATATGCCTTACCTAGGCTTCATGCAGTTTTTTATTTTATAATTTCATTCCATCTTTTACTGGTAGGCCTAAACCCACCTGGATTTCATATTGCTTTATCAAATGTGCATATTCATGCACAGTTTTGTGTAAATGGCACAAAGATGTGTATATGAAGAGATTTTGCAGTTTGTTTGTACAAAGTGAATCATAAGTCTGGAACAGGACTCCTTATTTTGAATAAAAGATACTTGTACCATTATTACTCATTTGCCTGTTATTTTTTGTTTATTTCCATACACTATGTTATTTAACTATGTTTTAACATAAATATTGTTTCGTCTCATGGAATATTGTGTAGTGAGGAAATTATCTTGTGATCCATTGTCATTGTGAAAATCTACAAAATTGTCACAGTGAAACATGGATTGAATGGGATATAGGTCCTAGTATAGTTGAAAATATTAGGGAGACAATTTGTGTCTCCTTAACATTTTCAACTATATGATACATATTTATATATACATAAATGTGTGTGTGTTTTTTATATATATATATATATATATATATATATATATATATATATGTACATAAATGTGTGTGTGTGTGTGTGTGTGTGTGTGTGTGTGTGTGTGTGTGTGTGTGTGTGTGCACTTACCCATGGTGTAAAACGAGGACACACGTACGAACTTCACATTTAAACCGAGGACACACAGACAACCGAGGACGTCCTCGGTACGCAGACCATTCCAAACGGTCTTTTTTTTTTGCATTCTTTTCCATGTAGGGGTACATGTTTGTAGGTTCTCGATTAGCATTATTGTAATAAGTCCTCGGTTGGATGGTACGCATGAGTCCTCGGTTGACAAGAGTCCTACTGACACACAGGTCCTCGGTTATGCGGTAAATTTCTTATGGGTAAAACAGGTCCTCTGTTTCCACCATAGATGTGTGCGTGTGTGTGTGTGTAATGACCTGTGGTATGCAAACCGCAATGTAATCCTCGCTGTTTAATTGTAATGAGCTTAAAATTAATGAATTTACAACCAGTTTTGGCTGTTACAGAAAGCAAACGTACAGTTAATGACACAACATAGCATTACTCTATAAAAATAAAAATACATATAATCCCGAAATATTTCGTCCAGCAAAAGTTCACTGACCAAGTGTTCTAAAATTCTTGACGGCTGATGATCCAAAGGAGAAGTAGACCAGGGAGGTGTCACCTACCTTAGTAGACTAAATCGTGTGTATGAAATATCCCATGCACAGAAATGATTGATATATATCTTCAGAGTTCCAAACTTGCAGTCAACCACAAGAATTTGCTTTCTTTTGGTAATGAAACCTTATTCTTTGTTACCAAAGAAAGTGAAATGTCCATGTCCTCGTCGAAAAAAATGAATTGAATTAAATATTGGTCAGATGTATTCATAAATGCGATTTCATGACATTTTCTTTTTCGAGAGCAAAAGAATTCTAGAGCGTTCTCCACCTCCCTAGCTTGCATAGTCTAAAATATTCTATACCATTGTGCCACCAAACAGATTAAAGTGACATGAAATCAATTTTGTGACAAGTTACACACATCATGCGTTTTACTAAATATTTTGAAAAATAATCGAATAACGTCGACCTACTGTTATTATAGGCAATTATCACTCGTGTTTCTTTTCTTAATTGTGATACCAAACTTGCAAAATACTCCCGACCTCTCTAAACCACTCCTGCGGGGTTTGACAAATCTTTCAAAGCCGGATGAAGCTTTACGAGCCTGTACATTATTATCCGATTGCCTTCTCGTGTGTCTGTGTATCCGTGTCTGTCTGTCTGTCTGTCTCTCTGCTTGTCTTTGCCTCCCACCTCTTCGTTGGAATTTGGTTCGCCATAAGCTGTGCGAATAATCCTCAAATTACTAGACACACACCCACCGAGTTTAAAACCCCAAATCTAATCGACACGGAACGGTTCTGTCCCCTTCCCAAAACTCTTATTTGTGCATCTGATCGCAAATTTGAGACGAGACATGAATGTGTGAGATTGTTCCCTCGATACACTAATCCAGCGTTAAAAATAAATACCAGTCCGGAATCAGCGAAAGCTGCGCATACAAGACGGAAATAACCCCCATCGCCAGAACTAAACACGCCGGAACAAAACCGCGCTGAGCTGAATTGACTAAATGTCGTCTTCTCCATTAGAAACCACAGTTTTCTGGTTTGTAATTGTGAGCATCTCCCGCAGGCGTTGTCGTCATGAGATTTTTCTTTTTTTTTTTTACTCGCCGGAACAATGTTTTCGTGGGAGGTATCCTCAGTGTTCATAAAGCGAGGGTCTGAATATACAATTTTCTATCAACATTTGACAACTAATTGAACAACATCTCTTTCAGTAATGTCTTGATTTTTGCTTCTGACGGTAGGCAGATTATTTCTTTGCGGATAGCGGCTGAAAGAGATCGCAGTTCGTCTTTATATTTAAATGATTATTACGACCATGTGTTTTTAATTGCTGAGTATACGTCCTTCGCGCCAGGTTATAGCATTATACGTCTGTTACGCGTTTTTTTTTTTTTTAACAAGATTGCGTTTCCTTACTATCAACTGACGTAAAAAGATAAACTTATATTGTAACTGAATACATGTGAGGCCAACAGATGCACACTTTCTCGCAAGCTCATAATGGAAAAGTTAAATTAATTTGGAAAATTTAGTTTCATTTCATACTCAAAGGAAAACACAGAATTAAGTGAATTTCATGTTTGTCCATGCATGAACTTGTCATTCTGCACGAAGGGGATTTAAAATGGGCTTTAAAAAAAAGATGTTAAAGAGTGAAAGATAAAAATGATCAGTTACAAATTGTATACGACATTCACCCTCCTTCATTACTCCACTCGTAAAGGAATCAATGAAGATAACATCCTGATATATCGTAATTCTCCTATGGTGCCAGGCTGTTTTTCTTCTAATTTCAATTGAATGGCAATTTAAGTCGCCTGCCCATTATTTCAAACAGCGTAATCTCTGTCTTTTGATTAGTCGTCAAATCTTGTTCACAGCATCAACGACGAAATACCCCGAGATCATAATATGATAATATAATTATACACACACACACACACACACACACACACACACATCCTACAAATTTACAAACACTCACAACTAATATGTAACACCGTTTCAACCTTCAAGACTATCAGAGATACTTTTTACAATTGCCTCTGTAAGTGACTTTGACCTGCCTTATTTTCTCTCCTCCGTTTCTTGCATCTTCAACATTTGAAACGAAA